>NC_134830.1:155155588-155229149 GCF_004210375.1 Tachypleus tridentatus
ATTTTATTATAACATATAAATATATATATATATACCAGTGAGATCTTGTGTAACAAATAATATATCACAGACGCTATTACATGAATCTCCTCCTACTACTTCCTATTACAGCTCACATACACCACTGTGGTTTGTATTAAATAAACTACGTGTACTGGTGGTCTAATATTTCTCATTTCATACCAATACGTTTTCTAATGTATAAAATTTAAGCTTTCAGACATTACACATTACTTAGAAAACTTATTACTTATATTAACACTGAGAAATTGAAAACTCTTTAAATATTCAACAATTTTAAAACAGTAAAGTTAACAATGCAGCTTCTTACAAAAGTTAACAAAGCAGTGACGATATGGTGTGATTGTTATTAAAAGACCAGAGAATGCATTCTTATATCATGTGAGATAATGTTCACATTAATAAAAGACATGAACTAAGTCACGAATTATGAAAATTTTGGACTACTCTTTTGCTAATGAGAGGACAAGTATGTTTCATACGATAAGGATTTCAATCACTAATCCTCAGATGCATGAGCCGAGAGGTATGGCCTAGTGGTTAAATTGATTAACATTATTATTAGAAAAGTGAAACTTTGAAATACTTCCGCATTTAAATGTTGATATTATTACTTATTTATACTAACATGGACATAGAAATTAAGTGAGTTGTTACCAATTAACATCCACCAATACGATTTTATGTGTCCAAATGTAAACTGTCATTCATTCTTGGCTCAATATACAATATTTCACTTCTTCCTCCGAACTTTTTGTCTTGTTGTTCTTGTTCCTCTTCTTAACCTATCTCTTAAGTTAGGGTCACTGAAAAAAACCAAGCCTACGTCTGGGTCTCTTCTAAACATATTCTTCTTGTATCTTCTATTTTCGTTACATATTCCGAAATCTGGTTTCTTGTCAAAACCACTTTTATTCCTACATCTGTTAAGAGCTCTGCTATTTTCCCCTATATATTCGTATCCACTATTACCATTGTGGATGTTTCGGGTTATTTTGTTACTTCCGTTTTCAGCGTAATTTCCTACAGTGTAGACCGTAATCACCAAAAGTAGAATGAAATTCTGTAAAAAAATAAATATTTTTTTTATGAAACTATGACCATTAAAAAACAAACTACTTGCTTCTTCTGTGAGGAAATTCTGTAGACCCATAGTTTTTCACAAGAGAAACAGTTACACAAACTAGTACGATGTAAATTAGCTTATCCTATAACTTTTTCCCATAAAGTTTTAATATTTTATTGTGAAATGTTCAAACATAGAACAAACTATGTATAAAATAAATGGCATTATTCATGTTTAGTCCAAATCGTTTAGCCTAATTTGTATTAATAACTGTAATAGAAATGACTTATTAATTTAGTGAATGTAGTGAACATAAAGATTATTTTACTGGTATTGTGACAGATTCCGCGCGAAGAGCTTGATCGTAAATTCAACATAATTTTCTTGTTTGTTGTTTTATATGATGAGAGCGTTTGTCACAGTATTATTTTACTGGGAATTCTGTTACACTGAAATAGAATATATTTCTAAGAATTATATTATCAATTTATATTTCACTAACAATGTAATGAGATCAGGTCTATAATGAACAGAAATTAATTTTGGTCTATTTATCTCATATTATTTTGCCACTTCTTATACTGGAATAATACCATGCACCAAATACAACTATTTGTCTCCGGTGAGCTGTGCTAGAGTTTAACTGATAAGTAACTTACAGAATAAACTGTAAAACACTTACCACTAGCCTCATCTTTATTCCAGTGCAATAAGCAAAAGACCTTGATATCGGCTCTAAGTCAGTTCGTTATGTAATAGTGTTCTTCAAATTTACGAACTTTTATAGCGTATTGTAAATACGCAATCACAGTGAAGGCCACAGCTCTGAGTTACGAAACTGTTATAACCCAGATTACTATTTCATGATTTCAAATTATACAAAGGTCATACTTTATAATTGGCTTCTTCTCCAGATGTATTGACAAGCGAATTTAAATCACAAACTTTATAGAAATGTTTTCAGTTTTCTTTCTGACACTGATGTACTTTCAAAGTACGGTATCATGTTGAATAAGCCTTATGGGGTTTATATTACTTTTTCCAAAAGTAAAATACAGAGTTATTTGTTTCCCTTCGTTTCAATCTGAATTATTAAAAACTTTAATTTGTTTCTTTTAATGTTATACATTATTATTATTTATTTGTTTGTCACACTCCAAACGAGTTTAGGTTAGGTACAATTACGTTATGTTATGTGAAACTTTTTAAATAAGTTTATTTAACGTTAGTTAGGTGAAAATTTAACATTTTACTTAAATTATACGTTATACGGAGCGTCCAATAATTATTTCTTAATGTTTTAGTGTTCTATTTTCATAATACAGACAACTGAACGTATGGGGACCTCAACAGACCGATGTAGCTTTGCAATAACAAAAACACACAAACACAACTGAATATAAATAAACTTTCCAAACGCTAATTATTTATTGTCAGATACTTATTTAATAACAATTGTTTCACAGTTGGTATAGTATGTGTGATTAGCAAATCATGTTCTCATTAAATATGTTTCATTAGTGTTTCAATAAAAAGCTGTAAACAGATCTAAAATCGATGTGAATATTTACTTTACTTTACCAGCTTGTTTCCGAGTAATTGGTACGTGCTTCGTATGGAATGTTCTATTCTTTTTTTAAGGATAGTTACACTATCTTTATTAATTATAATACCTGTAATATAGGTTATATCGAATGAATCGATATATTTCTTATTAAATTTGGATCCTTTCTGGGTCATTACATCAGAAGCTAGTGAATATAGAAATACTGTTTGACCTTTAACAGTTTTGATGAATCTTATTAAATTGTACAATAATATGGTACACTGTTTTCCTTTATCGCAGGTAATCTGTAGCCATGCAGGAAATATCGAAGTGTTAACGTAAAGTAAAGCCAAATACACTGTTCTACAACATTCTTTCAGTTCATTATTGAAAGGAAACGACGAAAATATGTCAATAGAAATATTGTATGTTGGGACTGGAATGGACAAAAATGGAGAAATCTATAAACTTAAGTTTTATTTTCTAATTGTTTTGAAACCATGATTTCATTTGATAAATAAATATCTCCTATCAAATATTGTCTGAAATATAGTGATATCTGGTGTGACTGAAACAGTTTAAAAAAAACTTTTTTGTGTATGTGCCTGTCAACAAATGAGATTTTGATTCAAGATTATGATAAAATCCCATCTAATAAAGATTTCTGACTGTAGATGATGGTGAAGCACCAACAGTGAATTTAATTAGTCTTACCGCCACTATTTTAATTTCTTAAAATAAAAATAATGGCAAGATACCATGGTATCTTATAAAATAACTGTATTATCAAAAAAAAAATCGACTGTCACCAATCCTGCTTAATTCCAATTAAATATTAAAATTGATCTGTTGATTTAACGTGAGTGTGTAGCCCAATAATTTGTGATTTAGATTATGAGATTAGTGAACAAAATAAAGATGAGTTAATAAATAACTTGCTGCCTGATCAAAAAGCGGAAACGATTGCTGAAGCATTTGCAAATAACATAACAGCGAGACACGGTGTAACCCAGTACTTTCTGATGAATAGAGATGGTAACTTCGTTTTTACGTTAGAAAATTACATTGATCAATTGTTAAGTGTCCAGAAAACTGAAACAACTGCTTTCCATCCAGCTGCTACGGTATTAGTAGAAATATTCAACAGAACTTTGCGAGATATAATTTCTCAATATTTTGAGAAAGATAATAAAACTTGGGAAGAGCTGGTTCATTTATTACAAAAGTGCTGAAAATGAGTCTACTCTGGAAAGTCCGTTTTTTCTATTACATGGTAGAGATGTACTGCTGCCAAAGCAAGAGATAATGACCATAAAAATATTTTATCACGCAGAAGGTTATGATAACAAGACTGAGCTTTACAGAGACTGCAGTTAGTCTTTGAGATATTAAAAAACATTTAATACAACATGCTCAAAATAGAGAGAAACAAACAAATAAAAAGGCGAACCTAATGAAATAAAATTAATATATAAATTGTTGTTATATACCCTTATCGTTAATAGAGGAAACACCAAGAAATAAGTAGAACTGTGGAAAGACACTTTCAGAGCACTTAAACAAACAAGTTCAATCCATTTTGAGAATACAAAATGTGTAAAAAAAAGAAAACAGTTGGTACATGTTAATAGATTAAAGAAACTGAAGAAAGGAAACCCTATCTTTAAGAATATATGATTGATGAAAACCAAGCAACTGACAAAAAATAAAATTAAAGTCCAATCTTATTATTCGAATAAATTAAATTTATCTTATAACGATGAAGAGATAAGTAAAGCCTAGACAGAAAATTAAGAGTTAGAAGACGCTAATACCACATTAGTATCGAGGACAAGTTACAGGGTCTGTGTATCAAGAACATCTATGACGACGTAAGATGATACTGTTACCCATGATTATAACCTTAGATCACGTGGTCGTGTACCAACTCAACCAGAAGTAATCCTTACCCTACTAAAAACGAGTGAAATTTTGTTTCCAAGTAGTTGTACATAGACCCACAAATGACATTAACAGAGTTAATGAAACACTTGGTGTGCTAGAAGCTTTAACGATATATTAAGCAGTAGTCGTAGGTGTAATTAGACTTAAGTTAACAATGTGGGACGTGGATAAACAATATTTAATATTTTGTATATATATATATACTTGTGTCTGAGAGGTTGTCGGACATTTCTCTTTATATGTTTTAGTTGTAGAAATATCTGTCGCTTTACTATCCTTCATTATCCTTTTGATGAGTGGAAACATGGCGGCAAAGAACGTATTTTACCAATGAGAAATAAGACGCGTATGATTTTATTGAAGAAGAAAATCTTATATTATCATGAGATATGTGAATAATTTTCGAATTTTTACACTATGTTCGATTGATAGTTTGATCACAAGAAGAAGTAATATTGTTCGACAAATTTTTTTGACGTAAGTAGTCGTGATAATTTCGATGACGGTGGTTCGGAAAATATTACGTCATTTCATATGACAAATCAGGTAATAGCAATCTGATGTCCAGTAAGGATGATACAAGGAGGAACTAAGAAGTATGACACCTTATTTAGACGATATCTTGTTGACATTTGGAAATTTGTTATTAGAATTAAAGTATATTAAATATAGCATCACGATTTCCGATCGGATTCCATGAAAACGTGGTTAAATAGACGCAGATGAAAATGCTTTCAAATTTTTGTTCGCATAAGTAAATACAAACGATTTACGTCAATTAAACAAGAAAATCGAACAACAAAGACAGGTATAAATATAAATGGTTAACTTAACATGTCACTGTAATGAACTGATTAAACCAGTCTCTTCAATTAGATGACCAGAAATTCTCCTAAGTCTTAGTAAACATTAGAAACTTTTGTTCTTCTGAAGTATGGTATGAAGATATGTTTCAGTTAAAATCTATTGCTAAAAGAATGTCAAAAATTACCTTATTTTATATATATATAATTTACTTAATGTGACCTGTGATTGATATGAAAGACGCTTTAAGGGGCTTAATTAAAGTTGTCAAGTTCATAAGACATGTATATAATAAATTTTGTGAGGTATTATATAGCTGTATTTGTATCAACGTATCTATGTTAGTGTAATGTGTAAGGTTTGGTTTGTTTTGAATTTCGCGCAAAGCTAGACAAGGGCTATCTGCGCTAGCCGTCTCTAATTTAGCAGTATGAGACAAGAGGGAAGGCAGTTAGTCATCATCATTCACTTCCAACTCTTGGGCTACTCTTATACCAACGCATAGTGGGATTAACCATCACGTTATAACGACCCCAGGGTCGAAAGAGAGAGTATGTTTGGTGTGACGGGGATTCAAACCCTAGACTCTCAGATTACAAGTTGGGCGCCCTAACCACGTGGCCATGCCAGGCTGATCTACTTTTATTTAAATTATTAAAAAACAAGACAACGTGAAGTACAAACAATAAATATTTTATTAAACACGTAGACATGGCGTGACCTGATAGAAAGGTAGCGTTCGACTATTACATAATGTGCTTGTCTCGGATCCCAAACACGGCTATCGAACATGTTCACCTTTTCAGCACGTGTGAGCGTTATAACATTATGGTCAATGCCGCTATTGTTTCGTAAAATAATAGCCCAAGAGTTGGTGATGGGTGGTGTTGACCAGCTGCCTTCCCTCTAGTCTTACACTGCTAAATTAGGGACGGCTAGCACAGATAGCCCTCGAGTAGCTTTGTGCGAAATTCAAAAAACAACAAACAAACATTTTCACTTTTTTTCATTTTTTTTTTCAAAAATAAAAGTATTGAAATACTCAAATGGAATTATTATCTACTTCAAATTCTTTTCGGTTTGTTCAATTTTTAAACATGATTTTAACGATTTCGATTACCAGACAACAATATTAAGGTAATTTTACGTTTCGTTTTTTCTCTCATTATGTAGCAATTCTCTTGATGCTTATGTTTAAGTGGTGCTAGAAACATTTAAAAACAATCTTTATTGATGTTACGTTAGACACGAAGTTTTCAGCATCTCGTTTGCGTTTAAGGGTCAAATACTTTTACACGTTTAGAAAAATGTCAAGGGCGCAGTGTACTAGGAAGTTCTGAGTAGAAGTCTTAGTGTGATAACTGATATCTAACTAAACAACTTGTTTTGAATTTCGATTTCGTTCAAAATAACATGTTGGCACTGAGTAAAACCTTTACTTTTAATTTCGTGAAATGTGAAGACTAAGTCATATTTAACAGAATTAGTTAAGCCTAACACACAAAGTTGTAGGTGTGACTTTAAAGTAATATCGTTCATTATACGATACTCTCATATGGTTCATTTCAAAACATCCCTGCCACAAGTTCTCGGACAGGCCTGTTGGTTTAGTAATAGTATCTGCATATTCTAATGAAATTATTGCAATGTCCGAAAAAACTAAATCTGTCATACTTAAAACTTGACGTCAGAACATATATCACACTTAGGTTTCTTACACTTCGTTGTAAAAGTTGAGTTTGATTTTTTCAGAGATATCTTCTTATGATAATATAAAAACGACTTCCTATCAAAAGGAGAACATACAAAGTATAGAATATTAGGCCTTTTCTCAGCGGAATCACACATCCCACCCCTAATTACCAATTAAAATTTATATAATGTTCCATGATACTAAACATTTCGAAACCTGTTGAACAAATATCCCAAGTAGACCCTTCTGTATTTGTGTACATAACTTGAAACAACCAACTGAACTGTCCTGAACAGTACAGCAACACTATCCAGTTAGGATTCATGTCAACAGGAACAAAACATTTCTGTGAATGAATACATGTTGACTTACATATTTATGTTTCGTTTGCTGTCCCTGTTTAATGACGTCACTAGTTTATAACGGGTGGTGTGTGTGTTTGTGTTTTTTTATAGCAAAGACACATCGGGCTATTTGCTGTGTCCACCTAGGGGAATCGAACCTCCGATTTTAGCGTTGTAACTCCGTAGACTTACCGCTTTATCAGCGAAGGTCAAAGTAAAGCGAGTATAGCGTCAGTAAATATGAGGTAGAACCGCTCGTTCTTCAGACGAGTGCTATAGAACCAAGTTAATGGTAACGAATTTTCTTTGAACAACCCCAAATTATTATAATCGTCTCGTCTTACAAACAGGAAGCTTCTTATACTCTTATCTCAGGATCCAGGTGAGCCTAATGATATTTTTGTGTACATGCAAAGAATCACGAAAATCTTTGTTTCAGGAACTTCAAAGATAACATACAATAATGAGACGAAAGAACAACTTTACGAAGATATTTTTGTTTTACCTACGGTTTTGTCGTTAATAAAAAACTAACAAAAATATTCCAAACAATTACAACGTAGAGGTTCAAAGCAAGCTTTATCTAAAACCACACATGAGTACAATCCATTAATAAAAGGTAAAACAATGTATGCCATGAACTAATTAAAGAAGTTAATTAAATAATGAATAGTTATAAGTTAGTTTGGTTTTTGAATTTCGCGCAAAGCTACACGAGGGCTATATGCGCTAGCCGTCCATAATTTAGCAATGTAAGAAGGCAGATAGTTATCACCACCCACTGTCAACTTTTGGGCTACTCTTTTAACAACGAATAGTGGGATTGACCGCCACATTGTAATGCCCACATGGGTGAAAGGGTGAGCATGTTTAGTGCGACTGGTGTTTAGTCATGAAAATACGAAAAAATATATATTTCGTGAAACTGGATATGTTTCGTCTTCACCTTTTCAACAATCTTAAATTTAATAACAATAGCAAAGGTACTTCGGTTTAATATTTTGTAGACCCCAATCTACTGCCTGGTACGTTTTTTTTTCATTAACACGATAATTAAATAGGGCTTTTCAGTGAGTTTTGTTTTGTTTCGTGAAATATATCGCCCTCTAGTGACACAGAGACATACAAAACTAGAAACCGACTTTCGATACACGTGGTGAGCAAAGCAAAGATAGCCCTTAATGTAGCTTTGTGTTTAACCTCACACAATCGTGAGATATATCCACCACAATGAACATAAGTAAATGTCGTTTGTAATGAATTTATAACATAAGTATCCAAACTTTTATAAGGACAAGTTACTTCTGAGGTTACATTGAATACGACGTACGATATAACATAAACCTTTGTTGTCAAAACAACTAACATTGTTACGTAGAACTGAATGAGCAAGAGCCTCTTAAACGTAAATAAAAGCTAATAAAAGAAATGCAGCTTAACAACAGTCAAATAATCATTCAAATTTTGTTTTGACGTAAAGTTTGTTGATACTGATAGTTAACATTCTCTACAGTTGTTGGGATGGTGTATGCTTTAGAAATAGAGTTAAAACTTGGTTTCGTTTGTTTGTGAAATTCGTGAAAAGCTACACGAGGGTTTTCTGCGTTAGCCATCCCTAATTTAGCAGTATAAGACTAGAAGGAAGGCAACTTGTCATCACCTCCCACCCTTAGTCCTGGGCTACTCTTTTAACAACGAATAATGAGATTCACGTAACATTATAACTTCCACATAGCTGAAACAGCGACCATATTTCTTGTGACGGGGACTCGAACTTGCGACCCTCAGATTAGGAGTCGAGCTCTCTACCCAAGTGGCAGCTAAAGAGTAACACGAAAACAAAGATGAAATATGAAGTTTTGAATTTGAATTTGTATGTTCCTCGAGATTAGATTATGATGCTCTAGTAATCTATAAAAAAAATCTAAGAGCCGTATCTTCATCGGCCTCCACAGCTGCTAATAAGTTTTTCGGAGGAACCATCCACCTCCTCAACTCGTCTCAAATGAAATTTTGTATATTGTCTTAGGATGTTGAACGAAACAGAATAAAAGGTATTTTTCGAATGGGTGTTTTTTTCAGAAATATCTTTCATTTACATAAATTATTCGTATTTGTTTAAGTTTTGCTTCATAATTAACTGAACCAGCGTATGAGAACAAAACTTTTGTCCCTTTATTTGAGGGTGCGTGTCCTTTCTTACAGCAAAGCCACATCAGGATGTCTGCTGAGTCCACCGAAGGAAATCGAACCCATAATTTTATCGTTGTATATCCGCAGACGTACTGCTGTACCAGCGGGGGGACTCCTAAAACGTTTAACAGTTTTAAAGAATCTTATTAAATACAACAATAACATATGAAACTGTTTTCCTGCATCATAGTAAAACTGTAACCATGCAGGAAATATGGAAGTGTTAAAGTAAAGTACAGCTGTTTTAGTAATTTATTCAAAAGGAAACGATGAAAATAGGTCAATAAAATATTATATGTTGGGAATGAAATTGGAAAAAAAATGTAGAAATCTATAAATTTAAGTTTAATTGTTTTTTAATGTTTTGAAATTAGGATTGCAGTTAATAAATGGAAGTTTTCAATAATTTTTTTCAGGAATATAGTGCCATCTAGTGTGACTCAGACAATATAAAAGGAAATGAAAATAATTTATTTTACGTATGTGTCTGTTGACTAAAAATATTTTAATTTAAGATTATGGTAAAATCACATCGAATAATGATTTCTGACTGTAGATGGTAGTATCAAAAGCGAAGTTTAATTAGTCTGATGGTAAAGCATCAACTGTGAACTTTATTAGATTGATAGCTACTGCTTTCTTTTGTTAAAATGAATATAGGTCATAGTATTTAGTAAAATATTGTATTATGAAAGAAAGCTTCTACTGTCACGAATAATAGTACTGTACTACTGTACTAGGTATTGTAGCTGTACCTAGGATAAAAAAAACGACATTAATAGAGTTAATGTCAGCTTTAGTGACGAAACTAGTGGTGCACGACGAGCTTTTAACAATATATAAAGTTAAAAGCATAGCTGTAATTAGAATTACGTAGACAATACAGGATGTATATAGACATTACTGTATGAGTTATATAAATATGTGTCTGTGATTGTAAGATTTATATGTTTTAGCAGTTGACGTATCTGCAGGTTTACAACGATAATTATTATATAGATGAGTGTAAACATGGCGGTAAAGAATGTGTGTATTATACCACTAGAGAGTAAGACGGTCATGATTTTTATTGAAGAAGAAATTTTATATTATCGTGAGATAAGTGGATAATTGCTGAAAATATACCGTTTCCACAGTACATTCGATTAATAGTTTGATTACGAGAAGAACTAATATTGTTCGAGAAATCGTTTTACGTGAGTGGTCATGTTAGTTTCGATGACAGTGTCAATTTCATGTGACAAATTCCGGAACAGCTATCTTATGTTCAGTAATGATATTAGAGGAAATATTAATTAAAAATTATAATACCTAAGATGAACAATATCCTGTTAAGATAGAATATTTGTTAGTAGATTTAAAGAATATTAAAGATAGCTTTCCGATTTCCGATCGAACTCCAAAACGTGGTTTAATAGACACTAGTGGAAATATTTTGAAATTTTTGCAACCACAGATAATTTACGTGAATTAAAGAAGAAAACAGAACATCAAAAAGAAGTATCTATAGAAATGTTTAATTTAACATGTGATTATAATGAATTAATTAAACCAGAAACTTGAATTACATATGAAGGAAATTAAAAATGTATCATTAAGCCCTAGTAAACATTAATACCACTTTGATACCTACCAAAATAAGACTATCTGAGCGTCAAAAAGCAAAAACTAAAATGTTAGTTTTCAATTCTAGAATTCAAAATTTATTTATTAATATTATTATTATGCCTCTCGATTCCGTGAAGGAACATAGGGCCGCAATCGCTTGCGGATTCATTGACAGGCTGGTTTTTTAAGTGAGTAGATTGTTAGCACACTGAACAACCCCAACCAGGAGGAGAAACCTTAGCCGTCCCTAATTTTACTGTGTAAGACTAGAGGGAAGGCAGCTAGTCATCACCACCCACCACTAACTCTTGGGCTACTCTTTTACCAAAGCCTAGTGGGATTGACCGTAACATTATAACGCCCCCACGGTTGAAAGGACGAGCATGTTTAGAGCAACTGGGATGCGAACCCGCGACCCACGAATTACGAGTCGCACGTCTTAACACGCTCGGTCATGCCGGGGCAGAATTCAGAATAATTATCAACAATTATCATTTAAAGTTGAAAATAGTGTGACTGAGTTATCTACGTCAGTACAAGTAGTGTAAATAGCTGGAGACAGAAAGGTGAGTTCATGGTTTATTCGTACAAGTGAATTACATAAACTGTCAGATGAAATTATTGTACATCAAGTGAAGTAAAGACAGCTGCAGTAAAGGATTCACAATGAGTGTTCATAAAGATACCTTTGAAAGCAACAGATAGAAGATTCAAATTATTTAGGATTGTATACTTAAACCATTCGTTAGCTCTAACTGTGGAAATGACAGAGAAAGTTATGCTGAAATATATACAAGGTTCCATAGTGTATGTGATCCTGAACTATGCAAAAATAGAATAATTTTATATTTGCAAATTTGACACCAGGAACTTGATTATTTTATCTGTAAAAAATGAACTTATCTTTTCAATAGAATGCCCTAAATGAAATATAAATCGGTTTCGGTTATCGAACTGACGTAATTAAATTAAAGAATAGTGGATATCTTAGATTGTCTAAAACTTGTTCTACTAAAATCCAATGAATTACTTTATTCTATAGCTTAACAAGTAAAACTAAATATACAGGAAATATGTTAAATATAAGAATTTCCCTACGGACAAGAACTATTGACTATAAAAGAGTTACCGCTAATTAACAATATAAATATTGATTCACATCTTAAAGGCCTGTCAAACATATAAGATGAAATCCGAAACTTGTCCTGTTCGAGAGCTGGGTAAAGCTTCATCTAATTTCAACAACATGTAGACCACGTAAAAGCTGAACCAGGGATGATTATAGAACAACAATAATTCTATAAAACATGTTGAGAAAGTTTCCGATGCTCGTTTAGCGTTTAGTCTGAAATAAGTTGACGTTATCGAGGTTTGTAAAGGGTTGTGGAAACTATGGACACTGTATTAATGAGTGGAACTAGGAAGAAACTGTAACATCTTGACACCACTACAGTATGGAATAAAGTTACGGAGGATTGATTACTGAGAAACTTAAAACAACCTCTAATATAAACAGCTGGGTTATTGATTAAATATCGATAACAAGAATGTGAGTACAGATACAAGAAAAATCTCAGGGTCGAATATTTGGCCATGTATTAATATTTCTTCTAGAATATTTTTTTTTCGAATTGTTATCATTCGAAATATATTCTGTAGAAACTAACCTTAACAAGCATTTAGTTCTGTATCGAAACGGGTTCATGAAACACCAATAAAAACAGATAGACAGATATTTACTACTTTATTCAATTTATTGTTCTCTGTTTTCTATTACCGAAAAAACAAAATATATTTCAAAACAAAGTTTTTAATTTAACATAAAGTTTATAGTAATTTGAAGTATATATTGTTCCTTCACTAAAAAACCTAAAGTTTGTTAATTGAATAAAGTTCACATTTCAGAACACCATTTCTATCGGCGATAATTCAGATCCTAAGACGTTGCGAAAATAAAAACATATATAAAGTGCTATTTAACTTGAGATAACACCTCATATTGTTTATGTTGTTAAAAGTAAGTTATTTAATTAACGTTAATGACCTTTAAACGATTGGGAAAGTTCATTCGTGACGACGAGAAACTTAATTGAAGTGGAAATGTATCTGAAGACGTTTGGTTTGGATATTGAAACATTTATTAAGATAAAGAAGAGAACAACGTTTCCACCTTATTAGGTCATCTTCATGTTTATAAATAGTAAGAAATTTTCTCTTTGTTAATCTGAGGACGTTTATGTTTTAAGACATCTGTTAATTATTTGATTACTGTTGTAATTGGTTTCAATATGCACTACAAATTAATCTATATGTTTAATTTGTTTATTTATATAATGCTCGTTAAATATTCATATAAACCACGTATATATATATATCACTGTAATCTAATGTAACAAGTAATATATCACACACTCTATTACACTTATGAATCTCCTCTTCTTACAGCTACTTGTAAAGTAGAAGTTAAAATGTTTTATTCTTACCCTTTAATAAAAGTGAAAATTACTTGTACTGCACAAATACAGATATCCTCTCTATTCTCCTATCGACTTATCGATGACTTTTGTGACTTAAATCGCTAATATCAAGGGTAGGTTATTTGCAATAAATAAAATTCAGATAGCACTGTTGCTTTCCATTAAATAAACAAGGTGACCTAAGGCCCTAATGCTTCTCATTTTAATCACAATACGTTTTTAATGGGTATAAATTTTATCTTTTAAATATTACACATTACTTAGAAATGCAATTAACTATCAGAAAGCAGCAAATTCTTTAAATATTCAACAGTTTAAGAAAAGTAAAGATAACACAGTAGCTCCTTCCAAAAAATAACAAACCAGTGACGATATGACGTGATAGTTATTAAAATACCACACTATGCATTCTTATATCATGTGAGATAATACTGACATTAATAAAAAATACAGGATTATGTCCTTACCGTTAACCTTAAACAATTCGTTAGCTCTAACTGTGGAAATGTCAGAGGAAGATATGTTGAAATGTGTTGAATGTCCACTTAGAGCATGTGACCACAAACCATGTAAAAATAGAATGGTTATCACTAACCCATCTTAATCTCATAAAATTAATCTTATGACATATTCCTTATATTACGGCTAACAATATGTATAAATATTATTCACTAGATATATAATCATACTCTGATCACCATTGGTTCATTAAATCAGAACTTCGTGAATACAGTAAAACCGTTTCAGTTTTAACAGTCATGATGAATGTTATCAAATTCCCAATAAATTGTCACAGTATTCCCATATCACAGTAAAACTGTAACCATGCAGGAATTATGAAAGTGTTAACGTAAACTAAAGCCAATGTGCTCCTTCTTCTACTCTGTTTTGTTAATTGTTGTAAAAGAAACGACCAAAAAAAATAAATAAAATTAATTTATATTGGGACTTGAATTGCCAAATATGGAGAAATCTATAAATTTAAGTTTTATTCTTTTTAATGTTCTGGAATATAGTGACATTTAAGCCTCTGTGCTGCAGCTGAACGAGTCACACACCTTAACGTGTTTGGCCATGGCGGGCCAGGAAGTGTAGCAGAAATAAGACAGAAAATCATAATTTCGTAGAATTTTCCAAAATCAAGGCAAGTATTTAATAACAATGACAAACATTAATTTGTTTCATCAGATATAAAAGCAAATAATGTTTATTTCAAAAGAGTCTTAGTAAATTACCATATGTTAATTGCAAATGTTATGTTACATCACAAGTGTTTTAGAAAATTATCTCACGTTTGTTACAAGTACGGTTTTATGTCATAAATGTTTCAGTTAAATATTGTTGCTCTTTGCATGCCCTTTAAGAAGAAAAACTATCTTAGAATTATAGAGTTTTGTGTTACAGTTTAGATCGATAAATTAATTTTTTTGCACTAAAAAACGTTCAGAGAGACTGTATCATTAAATACAATTTCCGATACATTTTATCCCAGTATGGAAATTAAAGTCCAGTCATATTATAAGCCGTTATAGTCCGCATATATACCGTACAACGCAGTACAGAAACTGTTGAATTTTGCACCAGTAAAGAATATTCAGATACATTTTATCCCAGTACAGAAAGTTCAGAGATATTGTACGACTATATAAGAAACGTAAATTAAGACACACGTTAGTTAGTCTTGCAGACAAAACAAGCTCTACGGTGCGTCCAATAATTATTTCTTATTTACTTAATGTTCTATGTTTCACATTAAAGACAACTGAACAGATAGCTCGATGTGGCTTTGCCATCGTGAAAACTCACATACAACTGAATATAAATAAACTTACTGAACGCTATTTTCTACAGACACGTGCTTGTATCGTAACAATGTTTTCTCAGTTGGCACTACATGTATGCTTAACAACTCATGTTCTCATTAAATAAGTTCCTTTACCCACTTTATTTTTTCAATTAACAGCTCTTGAAAAATGTATAAATAGATCTCAAATCAATTCAAGTGTTTGATATACTTTACTATCATGTTTCTGAGCATACGTGCGTACTTCTAATATATGTTTCAATTTTTTTAAGGTTATTTTCAGTATCCTTATTGATTATAATGTCTGTAATATATTTACTTTATAATATGTATAATGTATGTTGTATTAAATGGGTAACTTAAATAGCATTCCGAAAACTATGTTTGACGTATTTAAGACTGTATATATACAAACATGCTTAGAGTGTGGTTATAATACTATTACGATGAACACTTCTACTTGTTCAAAATCTTTAAAGAACTATTTAGAATATGTAACCGTTTACATTGTAATAGATCTAACACTAATGTCTCATGTGATGTGTAAATCTATGTTACTATGTTTATCAGTTTTACGTTTTATTCACTTTTTCATTATGATTATTCAACACTATTAGTTTGATATCTTGTTTAGAAACAACCTAAATTATAAGGGAAATTCTCAACATTATGACTGATAATAAGTGTAAATCTTATTCTCAATCACCTATATTAATCACTCAATTAATTATCAAATTCTGATCCCCGTTGGTTGATAAGATCAGAAGCTACTGAATATAACAAACTGCTTTACTTTTAACAGTTTTGATGAATCTTATTCAACTCGACAATAAAGTGTCAAATTGTTTTAATATATGACAATAAAACTGTTGAAATGCAGAAAACCTGGAAATGTTACGTAAAGTAAAGCCAGTGAGTTCGTTCCTCCATACTGTTTCAAATAACTATTGAAATGGAAAAGACGAAAATAGATCAATAAAAGTATTTCATGTTGCAACTGGAATTGACAAAAATGGAGAAATATGTAAACTTAAGTATAGTTTTTCTTAAATGATCTGAAACCATGATTTCATTTGATAAATGCAATTTTCTTATCAAAAGTTTTCTGGAATATGGCGTCATCTAGTTTGACTCGAACAGTGTATGCCTGTCGATTAATGAGATTTTAAATTAAAATTATGATAAAATCACATCTAATAATGGTTTCTGACTGTATATGTGGTAAAGCATCCAATGTGAACTTTATTAGACTGACAACTGCTGCTTTCATTTGTTAAAATCAAAATAGATTGTTAGATAACATAGCATCTAATAAAATGAACTGTATTATGAAAGAGAGCTTTTACTGTAGCTAATCTTACTTCATATTTCTTAAAAGTACTTGGAGAATTGGTTAATTACCTATCAAAATTCATCTGTTAGTGTCACGTGATAGTGTGACCCAATAATATTATTGCATAAGGAGTTTTGAATTATATTCCTTAGATCTTTTGCAATATTACCTTGACCTAATAACTTGAATTCCATACAAGGTATTTTGCTTTTATAAGTAGATTTTCCATAAGTTACGTAAACTTCGAAATAAATATTCATTTTTTTACTATCACGTAAAAATTATTTACAAATCGGTAAGAAAATAAACTCCTACTTAGTTCAATTTATTATTTCCTTTATCACAATGAATATTTTATAGTATTATGTTTCTGAAGAAAAATATAAACTGATGAAAAGAGAATAAAATTGATAACAAATGAATATATATCTTTATTCATCTAGAATTTTTTTGGAAATACTCGTCTCTTATTTTCAAATCTACATGTCGTTGTCTTTCCATTTCTAAATGTATCAGCTTGGTGTCGGTTGACTCTATGAAGCCATTGTTTCTTTATCCAGTGTTTATTACGTGCTTTGCTGGCCTGTTCAAACAAAAAATTTGAAAACTTTGTATAATTTGATTGTCAACTCTACGAGAATTTCGAAGGAACCGAATAACCAGTTGTACCAGATATATATGTTATAATTGTGTAGAACACCTTTCATATTTCTTTTGGCACAATTAATGTATAATTGCTCTCATATCGTTCATAGACTTTGTTCCTAGCAGTGTTATTAGTTCATTTAGCAATATAATTGCAACAAACTAGTGAACGTTTAAATGAAAGAAAACGTGAAACAAAATAATACTTCCCAACAACCTAGTAGTAGACAAGGCCACCAATAGAGAAACATTAATTTTTTAAACAAATATTTTACAAGCCTCATAATATTTTGCTTAATAATAAGAAATGTGATACAGGTTACAGTGAGGTATCAGTACTAACGTGCATAAAACAATGATGATTATATAACAACAATGATTTTATAAAAGGTGTTGTGAAAGTTTCCGCTGCTCGTTTAGCGTTTAGTTTAGTCTGTAATTAGTTGATGCTATCAGCTGGCTTATAGATCAAATATCGATAACAAGAATGTGAGTACAGATAAAAGATAAATTTCAGGATCAAACATTTCACCACGTGGTAATATTTCTTCTAGAACATTTCTTCTTCGAATTGTCAACACTTGAAATATGTTCTACATAAACTAACCTAAGCAAGCATTTCAATATATGTATCGAAAAATGTTCCTGGAACAGAAGAAACACACAGAGACAGATCAACGAAAGTTTTCTTTTAAATATAAATTACACTTTATTTCTTACTTGATTCAGTTTATTCTTTTGTGTTTTCTATAACCACAAAATAATCAAACTAAATTTCAATGCAATTTTTATTTCAATATTCAGTTTACAATAAGTTCAAGAATATATTTTTCTTGCACTATATAACCTTCTGGTGTTATTTAAATAAAGGTAAGATTTCAGAATATCATTTCTATCAGCGATAATCAGGATCCTAAAAACCAGTGAAAAAATAAAACGTATATGAACTTTCATATCAATTGAATTAAAACCACAAAACTGTCGATGTTGTCATAAGTTATTGTAATAACTTTAATGATTTTTAAAGGATATGGGAAGTTTATTCGTATTCACAAACTTTATTGAAGTAAAAATTAATCTCAAGACGTTTGGTATGGGTATTAATACCTTTATTCAGATAAAGTTGGGAACAATGTTTCCACCTTCTTAGGTCAACTTCAGGTTAACACATAGCTGCAAACTTTCCCTTTGTTAATCTCAGGATGTTTGTGTTTTAAAAATACTACTAATTATTTTGTTACAGTTGTATTTGGTTTCATATGAACTATTCAATAATCTGTATATATACACACACGTAAATTTTCTATTTATATATGTTCAATTTAATAAAATGTTTATATAACAGACTTATATATAAATATCTTGTGTGAGATATAACGTATCACACAGGTTATTCAACTTATGAATCTCCAACTCTTTCTTCACAGTTACATGTAAAGTAGAAGTTAAAATGTTCCAATCTTAACCTTTAATAAACCTGAAAATTTCTATTCTGTACAAATACAACAATTCTCTCTCATTTCCCAACAAGTTAGCAATGACTTGAGTGAATTTAATCACTAATATCTGGAGTCGGTTCTATGCGATTACAAATTTCTCATAGCCCAATGTGTAGCTATACTTTAAGAAAACAACTTGACCTAACCCTTATGTTTCTTATTTCAGAACTAATCATTTTTTAATGTGTAGAAATTTTAAGCTATTAGACATTACACATTACTTAGAAAACAAATTACTTTTCTTAACCTTCAGAGAGCAGCATTTTTTTAAATATTCAGAACTTTTAAAAATAGTAAAGTTAACAAAGCAGGTTCTTCCAAACCACTGACGATATTGTATGACAGTTATTAAAAGAGCAGACTATGCATTCTTATATCATGTGAGAAAATATTCACATTAATAAAAGAAATATTGCATATGTCAAAAATTTTGATAATTTTGGGCTGCACTCTTTCCAATGAGAGTGCAAGCACGTTTGACACCATAGGAATTTGAACACGCGATCTACAGACTCACAAGTCGAGTTTAATGGTCAGTGGTTAAATTGATTAAATTTATTCGAAACGCTTTCGTATTTAAATTTTGATATACTCATTTATTTATATTAACTTCAACATCGAAATTAATTGAGCTCTTACCAATTATCATCCAGCAGTGTGATTCTAAGCATCCAAATAAAAACTTTCATTTCTTGTTAGTTCACTATTCAATAATCTTTCTCTTAGATCATTTCCGAACTCAATTTCTGATTGTTTTGCTGTTCGTGTTTCTCTTCCCAACCCACCTCTTAAGTTAAGGCCACTGTCAAAACCAGCCAAAGTTTGGGTCTTTTCAAACATATTCTTGTATTTTCCATTTCCACTACCTATTACGAATCCTGGTTTACTGGTAAAACCACTTTTATTCCTATCTCTGTCAACAGCGCTTCTATTTCCCCTTTAATCTTTATGACCACCATAACCATTGTAAATGTTTTCGGTTATTTCGTTCCTAGCGTCACTTCTGACAGTGTGAACGATAATAATCAAAAGTAGAAAGAAAACCTGAAAAAATAAACAGCAAAAATCATTTCCCTTATGAAACTATGACCAATAAAAACAAACAAGCTACTCGGTTGGTCTGTGAGGAAGTTGTGTAGATCCATAGTTATTTTACAGACACAAACAGATACACAAACACAAACTCGTACAATGTAACTCAGCCTATCGTATAACAATCTCCCCATAAAGCTTTAAGATTTTATTGTAAAATGTTCTTATGTAGAATAGATTACTATAAAACAAATGGCATTATTCTTCTAAAGTCTAAATCGTTAAGCCTAACTTGTATAAATAAATGTATTTGAAATTTCAAAAGATTGAAAATATACTAAATCTAGTCAACATAAGCGTTATTTTGCTGATGTTGTGACAGATACCATACGAAGAGCATGGTGGGAAATTCGACATAATTCCTCCTGTTTGTTGTTTCATATGAAGAGAACATTTGTCAAAGTGCTGTTTTACTGGGAATTCTTTTATACTATATATAAGTACCTTTTTAAGAATTGCGTTATCTATTTATATCTTAATTACAATGTCCCGAAATTTGATCAGTAATTAATTTTTGTCTAATTACACTGGGGAACACTTTTTCAGTAACTTTGAGTTGCATTGGATATTTTAACTGATTCTGAAGGAGTTTAAGGCGCTGATTTCAAATCTGAAATTAGTGTTTCTCTACAAGCTCTAGTTTGTATGCAATTTGAGGTTAATGAAATTGTACAAATGTGAACTTGCGTAAACCATGAATAATCATTTTCACGTCCTTATATATAGATAGCTTCTAATATTTTGATCATTCTTCTTTTGTTTCAGATCAAACATGGCTTCCAAAAATAGATATCATTGCAGAAACAAGCCTGATGCATTCTGCTACATATGTGGATGCTACACACTCAATCGTCACAAACGTAACATATCCTCGTTCGTCAAGCGTGCCTACAAGGCATATTTTGAAGTTCATCTTGGTGATCAAGACAAGCAATGGGCTCCTCATGTTGTGTGCCACAATTGTGAGGAAATGCTTCGAGACTGGACCAAAGGAAAACGCAATGGTCTGCCTTTTGGTGTTCCAATGATTTGGCGCGAGCCCACCAACCATGTAACTGACTGTTATTTCTGCATGGTAAACACAACGGGTGTTGGGAAGAAAAACCGACATAAGATTACGTATCCGAACATTCCCTCAGCTATTCGGCCTGCTCTGCAATCTGAAGAAGTTCCTGTTCCAGTTTTCAAAGGCTTGCCTTCATTGTACGATAAAGACATTGGACATGATACAAGCGAACAAGACAGTTGTGACAGTGAATTGTCAGAAAAGTGTACACAATCGGAGAACTGTTCTTCTGACCCTGAACCTTTCCCCGTCCCGAAATTGATAAGCTATTCCTATAATTTCCTATAATAACGAAAAATTAAAAAATAAATAAAAATGTCAAATTGCATAAAATTTGTAGCTTGCAGACAAAAACCGACTTCAGATTTGAAATCAACACACTCAAATTGACTATAGAAAGGTCTTTTTTTAAATGCAACAAAATGAGTGTTCCCCAGTGTTATCTCATATTATTCTGCGTAGAGAAGTGCTAATTTTTATACTGAAATAATACCACACAACAAATACAACTATTTGTCTCCGGTGACTTGTGTTACAGTTTAACCAATAATTAACTTATATAATAAACTGTAGAAGACTTACCACTGTTTTCATCTTCATTAGAGGGCGATAAGGTAGAAGACGTTGATAGCACCTGTAAGTTAGTCGGTTATGTTAAAAGCATTCTTTAAGTTTTCGTATTTACCAAACGTGGGGATATGACGCAATCATACTGAAGGCATAGCTGTGAATTACGAAATTCTCGTATGTTATATGACAAATTATGCGAAGGTCATATTTCATAATTGGCTATTTCGTCAGATTTATTGCGAAACGAATTTAGATAACAAATGAACGCAACAAATTTCACAAAATGTTTTTAATTTCTTTTGGATACTGGTGTATTTTCAAAATCCGTCATCATGACAAATAGACATTATGGTGTTTATATCGTCAGTTCTTCGAAAAGTAAATTACAGAATAATTTGTTTCTCTTTCTTGAAATCTGAATTATTTTATGTGAAAAATTTATTTGTCTTCTATTTTACATTTTATTATTATTTATTTGTTTTTCATACTCCTGTTCAGTTTAGGATAGGTAAACTGACGTTATGTTTTCTGAATCTTTCACTCTGAGTTATTAATGACAACATTATGTGTAAAGTTCTCATTTTACTTAAATTATACGTTTCACGGTGGTTCCAATAATTATTTCTTATTTACTTAATGTTCTATGTTTCACAGTAGAGACAACTGAATACACGGAAAACTCAGACAGATAGTCGGATGTGGCTATGCTGTAATAAAAGCACATATATAAATAAACTTACCGAAAGCTATTTTCTATTGACAAGTACTTATATCATCAGAGTTTCTTCCCAGTTGGTATAGAATGTAAGAGTAACCTCTCTTGTTGTCGTTAAATAAATTTCTTTATATAGTAAACTTATATCGTATTCCGCAATCTATGTTTGCCTTTTACAAGCCGGTCGGTAAAGAAACACGCATTCAGCAATAGATATTACACATATATAGTGTGGTTGTAATAATATTATGATAAACTCTTCAACATCTTGAAAATATCTGCAAAATAATCAGGAAATGCAACGGTTAACAATGTAATGGGTCTAACACTAACGTGTCATGTTAAGTGTAAATGTATTTTATAATGTTTATTAGGTTTCATTTTATTCACTTTTTTACGATTACACTACATTATTAGCTTGATATCTTGTTTAGAAATAACCTAGATCTTATGAAATATTGTTGATATTATGGCTGTTAAGAACTAGAAATGTTATTCTTAATTAGCTGTATTAATCTCTGGATTTATTATCTAATTCTGATCACCTTTGGTTCATTAGATCACAAGTTAGTGAATATAATAAAATCGTTTGTGCTTTTAAGAGTTTTGATGAATGTTATTAAAATAAACAATAAAATGTCATACTGTTTTCCTGTATCACAGTAAAACTGTAACCATGCAGGAAATATGGAAGTGTCAACGTAAAGTAAGGCCAATGTCCTTCTTCTTCCACACTAATTTAGTTACTTATTAAAAAGGAAACGATTAAAATAGGTAAAAAAAAAACTATTGTATGTTGGGACTGGAACTGCCATACATGGAGAAATATATAAATTTAAGTTTTATTTTTTTATACGTTCTGAAATCATGATTTCATTTGATAAATGGAAGTTTTCTATCAAAAAAATTGTTCTTGAATATAGCGCCATCTAGTTGTACTGAACAGTATAAAAGGAAAGAAAAAAGATTGTTTTGTGTTTGTGCCTGTTGACTTAGGAAATTTTAATTTAAGATTATAATAAAATCACATCTAATAATGATTTTTGACTATAGATGGTAGTAACGATTCAATAGCGAACTTTAATTAATCAGACGGTCACTGCTTTCATTTTTATTTTTTTTTAAATTAATCTTTTGATGTCACATCAGTGTGCGGCCCAATAATATCACTGATTATGCAGTTTTGAAGACTGTTTGTTCGAAAGATATTTTGCAATACTACATAAGTCTGATAATTTAAATTATATACAACTTATTTCAGTTTCAAAAATAAATTTTCTATAATTCATATACCAAGACTTCGAAATTAATATTCTTTCTTTTTCGTGTAGAAATTGTTTACAAATTAGAAAGAAAACAAACTTTTAGTTAGATATATTTATTATTTCCCTCATCACAGTGACATTTTTTATTATTATGTTCATAAACAAAATTTATACAAACATAAGAAAAGAGAAGAACATTGATAACAAATGAATATATATCACACTCATCTAGACTTTTTTGGGAAAAAACTCGATTTTTATTTCCAAAATACATTTTGCAGTTCGACTTTCATGTATCAAGTTGGAATCAGGCTAACTGTTTGTAGCCCTTGTTTCTTTATCCAGTGTTCATAACGAGCTTTGCCATCCTGTTCACACAAAAACATAAAAAGTTTGTATGACTTGAATGTCAACTCTACGAAATTTTCGAAAGTATCGAATTAGCAGTAGAACACCTTTCAGACTTCTTATGGAAAAATCAATGTACAACTCCTACTCACCAACAAGCATTGGTATTAATTAATATAGCAATATTGTTGTAATAAACAAGTGAATGTTTATATGAAAGAATGTGTAATACTTCCTTACCACGTAGTAGTAGACAAGGTCACTGATAGATAGAAACATTGGCCCGGCATGGCCAAGCGCGTTAAGGCGTGCGACTCAGAATCCAAGGATCGCAGGTTCGCATCCATGTCGCGCCAAACATGCTTGCCCTTTCAGTCGTGGGGGCGTTATAATGTGACAGTCAATCCCACTATTCGTTGGTAAAAGAGTAGCCCAAAAGTTGGTGGTGGGTGGTGATGACTAGCTGCCTTCCCTCTAGTCTTACCCTGCAAAATTAGGGACGACTAGCACAGATAGCACTCGAGTCGCTTTGTGCGAAATTCAAAAACAAAACAAATAGAGAAATATTAGCTGCAGTAGTACAGCATCATGTGAGGAATAGTAAACACAAGACACGACAGAGTGAAATAAATTATGATTTATTTCTTGGAAAATATGAAAGAAAACATAGAGAGAGCGTAATACATTACTAGAATATATTTGTAGGAAAAGTGAACCTTGTTTGTTAGAAATAAAATTAATTAGATAATAGTGTTAACTGAAAATAATCCTATAGAACAAAATCCTCATAAAATGCCAGAGATTGACAAGTGTGAAACATATGTTTGAACAAGCGGTAACAGAGGACAGTATCAGTCATTATGTATCCCCCGTTGCACAAAGTCCTAAGAAGGACGGAAAATTAAAGTTTTTGGTAGAATTTTAAAAAGTGATTGTTGTAACAGTTGAAGACATTTATCTCTTACGTAATATACAGGATCCTTTACATAGGTTCTGTAATAGTAAATACATTTCATCTATTGAATGTAATGAGGATACTGGCAAGTATAAATAAAAGATAAAGCTAAAACTGCTTTTGTGTTACCTTCAGGTAAATATCACTTAAACAGAATGTACTTTGGTTCATGTAATGTTTCTTCAACATTCAAGATATTAATGTATGTTGTATTATTACATCTACAACATTCAGAAATTTCTGTTACTTAGATGATGTGAAAACGTTCCCTGCGACTACAGAAGAACATATACGAATATTAAAATGTGTATTTGATAGGTTACGAGAAGGAACTTCAACGATGAAACCAATCACATGTCAGTTGTTGATAAAAGAAATAGAATATCTAGATCATTTAGTAACTTCAGACGGTGTAAAATCTAACACTAAAAAATTAGATATTCGTCCATTTCTAGGATTTATAGGATTTTATCGTAAGTTCATACCAGATTTTTAGTTGTTGACAAATCTCTAACTGAGCTAACTAAGAATTGAACACATGTTATTTGGACAGATAAAAGACAAAAAGGTTTCGTGAAATTAGGAGACGCTGTATTAAAATCTATCATTTTAAGTTACTCAGGCGTTAGTAAATAAATTATCATAAACATATATATTTCAGGTTATTCTATAAATGCAGTGTTGCCATAATTAAATGAAAACAAAAAATAACATCCTTTAACCTATTACAGTAGAAAGTTATGAAAAGCTGAAGTAAATTACACGGTCTCAGAACAAGTATGTTTAGCCGTAATGTATTGAATGAAAACCTTTTGTTGTTATCTGTATGGTAGGAAATTTACTATCATCACATGTCATGTACCATTAAGATTAGAAATGACATTAATGAACTCTTCCTCGATGTTAGCCATGTTGGTCATTCTTATTCCAAGATTATGATTTTGAAGTAATTCATATAACAGGTAGAAAATATTCTAATGTGAGTACTCCATATAACATAATAGTAAGAGGCACTGAAACTGAAGAGAATAATCTATTAACAAAATAAGAGAAAGTAAAACTGAAAATGAGGATGAATTAGAAGTAATTTTGGATTAAAAACATGTGATTATTAAACAAAATAAAGATGAGTTAATAAATAACTTGTGTTCCTGATAAAAAAGTGAAAACGATTGCTAAAGCATATGTAAATAACATTGTAGCTAGACACGTTGTACTCCAGAATGTACTGTTAGATATAGAAAGATAATAAAAGAAATTTCACAGTTGTTATATACCAAAAAAACAACAAAACTGAAACAACTGCTTTTCGTTCAGCTCCCACCGTATTAGTAGAAATATTCAGAAGAAATTTGTTGGATACGATGTTTCAATGCTGTGAGAAAGATCAGAAAACTTGGGAAGAGCTGGTTCATTTATTACAAAGTGCTGAAAATAAGTCTACTTTGGGTAGTCCGTATTTTCAACTACATGGTAGAGATGTAATGCTGCCTATATTAATTATAGTGTAAAATATTTAATCATGCTGTGGATTATGATTACAAGACTGAGTTATAACAAAGAATGTCCATGTCTTTTGAGTTAACTGTTACACATTTAACAAGAGCTGCTGAACATAGAGAAAAACGAGGAAATATGTTTGTTTGTTTTGAATTTTGCGGAAACAACTCGAGGGCTATCTGCGCTATCCGTCCCTAATATCGCAATGTAAGAATAGTGGAAGGCAGCTAGTTATCACCAACCACTGTCAACTCTTGGGCCACTCTTTTATGACGCCCCCACGGCTGTAAAGGCGAGCATGTTTTAGTGTGACTGGGATTCTTACCCGCGACCCTCGGATTACGAGTCGAAAGCCTTACCCCACCTGGTTATGCCGGTCCTGTGCAGATCGATTGTAAAATGAAAGATTCTCGTGTACATTATATACACGTGCGTGTGTGATTGCGAGTCGAATTAACAGTTAAACTATTTTTTTTTATATTTTTTAAAATAGGAAATAGAAAGAAACTAGTAAAACTATGAAAAGGCCTTCTTAGAGTCCTAAAAAAACCAAGTCGAATTTATTTTGAAATTCAAGAAATCCATCAAAAACGAAAACAGTTGGCACGTGTTAAAGAAACTGAAGGGAAAAAAAAACCATATCAGTACGTATATATGACTGAGGAAAACCAGCTGACTGATAAAAAGAAAATATTGAGGTCGAATCTAATTACTCAAATAAACTAGATTTATCTTTTGATGATGAAGAGATAAGTGAAGCAGATATATAATTAAAAGTTAGATGACATTAATACCATATTAGGTGGTGGAAATGTTGAAACAGAGGGTCAAGTGACGTTAACATCACTGTGCCCATGGACAGTTTGTCAATAACGCCTACAACGATGTAAGTTTATAGTGTTAAAGATGATTATAGGGGTAGATTAAGTGGTCCTGTGCCAAGTCAACCTGAAGTAATGCTTACCACTACAAAGTGACGAGTGAAATTCAATCCACAAGTAGCTGTATTTAGAATAAAAATGACATTAATAGAGTTAATGCTTGCTCTAATGACGAAACTGGTTGTGTGCAACAAGCTTATATCAATATGTTAAGAGAAATGCATAACTGTAATTAGAATTACGTGGACAACATGGGATATGTATGAACATTGCTGTGTGGTTGTATAGATATGTGTGTATGGTTATAAGGCTCTTGTCTTTATATGTTTTGATAGTTCATACATCTGTTGATTTACTACGATAACACTGGGGAACACTCATTTTGTTGCATTTTAAAAAAGACCTTTCTATTTTGAGTGTGTTGATTTCAAATCTGAAGTCGGTTTTTGTCTGCAAGATACAGATTTTATGCAATTTGACATTTTTATTTATTTTTTAATTTTTCGTTATTATAGGAAATTATAGGAATAGCAGGCCGAATAGCTGAGAGAATGTTCGGATACGTAATCTTATGTCGGTTTTTCTTCCCAACACCCTTTGTGTTTACCATGCAGAAATAACAGTCAGTTACATGGTTGGTGGGTTCGCGCCAAATCATTGGAACACCAAAAGGCAGACCATTGCGTTTTCCTTTGGTCCAGTCTCGAAGCATTTCCTCACAATTGTGGCACACAACATGAGGAGCCCATTGCTTGTCTTGATCACCAAGATGAACTTCAAAATATGCCTTGTAGGCACGCTTGACGAAAGAGGATATGTTACGTCTCTGACGATTGAGTGTGTAGCATCCGCATATGGAGCAGAAGGCATCAGGCTTGTTTCTGCAATGATATCTATTTTTGGAAGCCATGTTTGATCTGAAACAAAAGAAGAATGATCAAAATATTAGAAGCTATCTATATATATGGACGTGAAAATGCTTATACATGGTTTACGCAAGTTCACATTTGTACAATTTCATTAACCTCAAATTGCATACAAACTAGAGCTTGTAGAGAAAAACTAATTTCAGATTTGAAATCAGCGCCTAAAACTCCTTGAGAATCAGTTAAAATATCCAATGCAACTCAAAGTTACTGAAAAAGTGTTCCCCAGTGAAATTATTCTATGGATGAGTGTTAACATGGCGGCGGAAAGTGAGTATTGTACCACTAAAAATAAGACGGGCATGATTCTTATTGAAGAAAGAAATTTTATGTTGTCAGAAGATAGGTGGATAATTCTTGAAAATAAACCATTTCCACAGTACGTTTGGTTAATAGTTTGAATACGAGAAGAATTAATATCGTAAGTCGTCGTGTTAGTTTCGATGACAATGGTTCGGGAAACATGACGTAATTTCAAGTGAGAAATCAGGGAACAGCTATCTTATGTTTAGTAACGATCTTACAGGAAATAGTAATTAAGAACTATAATACCTAAGATAAACGATATCTTCTTAAGATAGAAGATTTGTTATTAGATTTAAAGGATAATAAAGATATTTTTTCTATTTCCGATCGGACTCCACAAAAAACGTGGTTTTATAGACGTTGGTGGAAATGTTTTGAAATTATTGTTCGGAAAAGCAACGACAGACGATTTATGTGAATTAAACCAGAAAATAGAACATCAAATACAAGTATATATAGAAATGGTTATTTTACAGGTGAATAGGGTGGGCGGGTGGAGAAATAAACTTTAAGGAACGATTGTATCGATGTGTGAAATGATGGCTTTTTCTTTCTTGTTTTTTTAACAATTGTGAAAAGCGAGGAAATAATTTCATATTGCTATATTTTTCAGCATTTAACGTTTGAAGAATATATTTTACGCTGTTTTAATTTATAAAAAGATACCAACTGAATCCTGGATTATTTTACCAGGTCTAAAACGTTAAACTCTTTATTCAGCTTTAACGTTCTTCAACGACTGAAATAAATTTCGTTCTGATGGTACTTCTAGGCCTAAAATCTTATGGTGATGTTACATATTTATTTTCTCTTAAGTATAAGGAAAATTAAATATTTAATATGTGACGTTGAGGTCTGACATACTTTCTGATAAGTTTATAAGGGAAAAATATCAGTTTGCAACGCCTACACCTCAAGAGTGATTTTTTCATATTTCTAAACGATGGCAACGTTTCACACAAACTTACACACACATACGATTAGAATATTACAAGTCTAAATGTGTTTAATTTTCTTTAGGTCTAACTTTCCATTCTACCTATTTTGCTATATTTTAGAGTGGTCTTCCCTTTACATTTATGTTTTTCTAAATTAATGTCAATGTCACATTAAAATAATGCATAATGAGCCAGCACAAGAAAACCCAAGAGATTATAAAATGTACATTAAAAGGTTGTTATTTGACATATAAAATACTTTCTGTATTCTTCTGTTGTGATAATGAAATTCACTTTCACACGACATGTGGATGGGATAATTATTTAGAATAAACTTTCTGAAACAAAATGCATAAGTTTCTATCGCCAGTTAAAGTTATACAGTAATTCTGTTCGCTGAATCCAGAAATGATAACCATTTTTCTCCATCACTTCCAGATTTCTAGAAAAATGTCACATGTAATTTTACATGAGTAAATCTTTTTATTGAGATCTGGTCAAATTTTGCTATGCGTAAAATCTTAACAACAACTGGCTATAGATTTTTATATAGTGAGAGCTTTATTGGTTGTTATAGAACCCATGAGAAACACACCGCTAGCATATAAACGGTTATAGGCGCTCGACATGTTATTTCTCGATAGTATTTGGTTTTGCGTCCACTTTGATACTTTTTTTCTATTCAGTATTATTTGCTATTCTTTATGGCAGCAACAGGTGGTGTAACTAACCAAAATATATTCTATTATATTTATAGTAAATTTCTGAGTGTCAACAGAAATGATAATAGGGAGTGGCTTCAACATAAAACATCTGGGAAACAACAGCTTTTCATAATATGAACTTATTGATTTGATGATAGATTAGAGCCTATTAAAAGATTATCCAGGTATTATGGGTTATAGGTTTCAGACTAAGAGGTTACTTTCTCCAGGGACATCACATTACTGGTACAGAAATAATGAGAAACAGTTTATACTTTCTTTGCATGAAGGTTCACTGGTTTATTGTATTAATATTGCACAATTAATACCATCACTAGAAGCTGCAGTATATGAGCAGAGTGAGTGGTGATTGTTCATTGATTCCTCCAAAACAAGTTTGAAAGGTATTCTACACAATAGTAACATCTTCCTATTGCTCATTTGGTTTGTACAAAAATCTTGAACTTCTTAATAAAGTCAACTACAAACAGCATCATTAGCTATATTGTAAAATCCTAAAAGTTTTTGTATGTTGTGAGGTTGACAATCAAGTTATACGAAGTTTTAATTTTTTAAAGAATCAAACAACAAAGCATTAAAGTTTCAACTAATATAACGTAGCACAAATTAACCTGAACTGAAAATTTTTGTGAGAATGGGACACGAACGTACGTATCCAACATTGGAAAAAAAAATGGTCACACAATGCCAGCTTGACAACAGGTGGATAAATAAAAGAATGAACACAACACATAGTTTTAAGAATAAAAGACGAGTGTTTCACATAAACATATGAAAATGAATAAGGATTTATATTCCTTTCTCATCAATGTTCTTCTCTTTCCTTTAGTTTATTTACATTTATCTTGAAAAACATAATAATAAAAGTGTTCATCGTGATAAACAAAATAATAATTTGATCTAAAGAAGAATTGATTTTCTTCCTGTTTTTTAAACAATTTCTACGTTATAGAAAAAAAATAAATATTTATTTTGAAGTCTGCCTGTATGAATCATAGAAAATTTGATTTTAAAACCAAAATAACTTGTATCTCATTTAAATTATTAGGCCCATGTAATATTGCAAAAACACTTTCGAACAGTATTCAAAACTCCAAAAACAGTGACATTATTGGGCCACACACTCACGTGACATCAATTTTTATGAGTAATTACAAAATCATCAGTGTAAATATCTGGATTACGAAGTATGGTTGGCTATCGTGGAATCTTTATTTCATAACACAGTTTATAATTAGATACTGTGACATCTATCAAATTATTTTCATTTTAACAAATCAAATCAGAGGCTGCAAGATGAATTAAAATTCACTACTAATACTTTACTGCTATTCACAGTCAGAAACCATTACTAGATGTTATTTTATCATGATCTTAAAATACAGTCTTATTTGTGGAGAGACACGTAGCGAAAAACAGTGTCAAAGAATGATCATTTTGGCTTTACTTACCTTAGCAATTCCAGACTTCCTGCGTAGCTACGGTACGACTTCAATACAAGAAAACAGTATGACATTTTATTGTCTGGTTTAATAAGATTCATTGAAACTGTTGAAAGTCAAACAATTTTATTCTTAATTTTGATCTTATCATTTAATGTGAATCAGAATTTGATAATTAATCTAGCGATTAATGTAGCTAATTAAAAATAAGATTACCACTTATTATCAACCGTAATATTGAAAATATCACATAATATCTTTGTAATTTCCAAACTAAGATATCAAGCTAATAATTCTTATACAAATTGAAAAAAATGAAGAATTGATAAACATTATAACACACATTCATACATTACATGAGACATTAGTGTTAGACTTGTTACTTTGTTAAACTTTATATTTTTCATATACTTTCTTCGATATTTTCAATAGGTAGAAGAGTTTATAATAATAGTTTTTACCGCACACTGTAAACAAGAAATATCAATTGTTGACAACGGTTTCTTTTCAGACCGGTTCATATACGATAAACATAGATTGCGGAATACTATTATCGTAAACCATTTGATACAACATACATTATAGATATTATAAATTACATATATTACAGACATTATAATCAATAAGTTAGTGAAACTAACCTTTAAAGAACAACAGAACAAACTTTATGAAACAGGTCTGAATGACTTGGAAACAAGATTGTAAGGTGTATTAAATATTTGCAATGATTCCAGGTATGTTTATATTACCATAAACAGCTGTTAATTGAAATTATAACGTGCATAAAATTTATTATTTTATGAGAACTCGAGTTGTTAATCACACATGATACACCAACGGGAAAAAAAGTTGTTATAAAATAAGTTTCTGTCAATGAAAAGCAGTCTAAACTAAACTAACATAACATAATGTAACTGTATCTAACCTAAACACAAAAGGAAAGTTTGAGTGTGATAGATAAATAAATAATAATAAATTGATAAAATAAAAACAAATTAAATTTTTTCACATAAAATAATTGAGATTGTATTGAAGAAAAACAAATAACTCTGTAATTTACTTTTGGAAGAACTGACGATATAAACACCATAAACATTATTTGTGTGATATCGGACTTGCAAATACATCTGAAGAAAAAGCTAAATATAGAGTACAACATTTCTTTTAGTAAAACCAATGATAGAAAGTTACATCCCATTTTCATTACTCACAGCTATGGCCTTAAGAATGATTGCGTCATATCACTCCTTTATCTAAATACGTAAACTTCAAGAATACTTTAAACATAGCCAACTAACTTACAGCTGATATCAACGACTTATCGCAATCTAATGAACATGAGGATAGTGGGAAGTGTTCTACAGTTTATGCTATAACTTAATTATCTGTTAAACTGCAACATAACTCACCGAAGATAAATAGTTGTATTTGTTGCATGGTATCATTCCTTCATGAGAAGTTGCAGTTCTCCACGTAGAATAATGCCAGATAATTAAACTAAAATTGACTTCTGATGAGAAGATACCAAATATCATTATGAGACATTTTTAGTGAAATATAAATTTTTATTCAAATTCAATATAACAGAATTCCCAGTAAAATAACACTGGGACAAATGTTCTCGTCGTATAAAACAACAAACAGGAAGAATTATAATGTATTTTCCGCCAAGCTCCTTCAATGATAGTCGTTACAACACAAGTCAAATGATGTTTATATTGACTATATTCACTAAATTAATCAGTGATTTATAATTACATTTATCAATGCAAGTTAAGCTGAACAATTTAGACTAAGGATGAATAATTTTACGTAATTTATATTTAAACTAATCGAATATATCATTTTTCCAACATTCCTGGTAGTTCTTATAAATTATTTAAAATATTATTTTACTCGTGAAAACTGTTCATTATTAACTTATCACCATGTTTAAACGTATCCATTTTTGTTCAGTTGAGAAGTTGAAATCTAGTACACCGTGGTATCAAAAAATGAACCTAAATATCATAAAACTACATGTGGGTTTCTCTTTAATAAATCAATTGAATTTATTTCGTTATCCCACATATTTTTGTCAAAATATCTTAATCAGTATAAGGAAACGAAGCAAGTTTTTAAAATCTGAACTTTTGAAAATTATAAAACATCAGATAATTTTGGAGAAGTTGAAAATAAGCAGATGATAAATAGATCAATTCGTACATTGTTGCTGTTAATACACGCATTTACCAACACCGAAACATACTTGTACAGTTTATACTATTCTACAGTCAATGGAATTGGTGATTCGTTTGACTGTTGTTTTCTTTTCTCAATGTCTTTGTGGTATAACATTAACGCCAAAGTTTTCCTGACTCAGACTGGAAATATATTCTAAAGAATCTACCCACCAGTAAGCATATAATTCTGTATCAAACAGTGTTAATGGTACATGAGAAACACACACCAACAAATTATCTAAAGATGTTTTAAAGTATAAATTACTCTTCATTTTCTATTCTAAAAAATCGAACTTAATTTCAATCAACAGTTTTTTTTTATTTCACAATTCAGATTACGAAGCTACTCTGTGGGCAACCTGTACGTGCCCACAACGATTATCAAAACCCGATTTCTGTTGATGTGAATACACAGACTTCCCGCTGTGCCACTTGGGGATAAATGTTGGTCAATCAGTAAGTTACTATCAGAATTATAAACTGTTTAATCATTTTACCTACTTTCAATTTTGTATTCCTGAATTGGTTTGCTTCTTCCTTTTTAATTTCACAGAGGGTTAAACGAGGGCTATCTGTGCTGGCAGTCTCTAATTTATCAGTGTAAATCAACTATTGGGCTACTATATTACCAATGAATCGTAGGATTGACCGTTATCATAAAAACGTCTGAACAACTGAAATGGTCAGCATGTTTCGTATTACGAATATTTAAACTCACGATCCTCACGCTAAAAATCAAGCGGCATGACCAGGTAATTAAATTTTGTATCATTCTTACGAGAAAGGTGAAATTTCGCAATATTTATATATTAAAAGTTTAACATACTCAATAGTTTAAAGTAACCTGAATTAGCTGTTACCAATTATCCTCTGCTATTACGATTTTCTGTAAACAAATTGTGACGGTCATTCTTTGTTAGCTCACTATCCAATACTCTTTCGTATCCCAAACTGTTGTTGTAGCTTCCACCACCTCTCAAGCCATAGGTAGTGTCTAAGCCTCTAGTTGTGTCTCTTTCTAACATTTCTTATTTTCTCCTTTATTTCCATTACTTTTATAAAAACCTGGATCCCTGTTACTTCCATGTCTCCCTCTTTGTTTCCGTGATCACCGCAACCATCGTAGATGTTCCGGTTTTCTATGTTATTTCCATTTTTAGCTTTACTTCCTATAGTGCAGACCGTAGTAACCAAAAGGAAAACAAAACCTTGTGATAAAAATATATATATTAAATTTCAACTTTCTTATGAAATTATAACCATTTAAATAATCAACATTCTCGTCATGGAAAGCTTGTATATCTTCAGTTTTTTTGTTTTTTTTACAAAGACAATATATCTCCTCTGAAAGCTTACAGGTACACAGAAGTTTCAGTACACACGTGAATGAAACAATGATAATTATAGAAGAACAATGATTCTATAAAATATGTTGAGAAAGTTTCCGCTGCACGTTTAGCGTTTAGTCTGTGATTAATTGACGTTATCAAGGTCACTCAAGGGGTTATGGAAACTATGGACACTGTATTAATGATTGGAACCAGAAAGAAACTGTGACAGGTTGACATCACCACATGATGGAATAAAGTTACGAAGGATTGATTACTGACAAACTTAAAACATCCTGAATTGTAAACAGCTGGCTTGTTGATCAAATATCGATAACAAGAATGTGAGAACAGATACAAGGAAAATCTCCGGGTCAAACATTTGACCATGTAGTAATATTTTTTTTGGACCATTTTTTTTCGAATTGCAAACACTTGAAATATATTTTACGGAAATTAACCTAAGCCAGCATTTGATTCTGTATAAAATCGTGTTTCTTGAACAGGAGAAACACACAGACAGACACATTAACGAAAGTTTTCTTTTAACTATAAATTACACTTTATTTCTTACTTGATTCAGTTTATTCTATGAAATTTTTTATTATTTCAAAATTATGTTTACAGTAAATTCAAGAATATATTTTTATTGCACTATTATAACCTTTAGGTTGTTAATTCAATAAAGGCAAAGTTTCAGAACATCATTTCTATTGGTGATAATCCGGATCCTCACAAGCTTTAAAAAAAAAAAGACATATAAAGTTTCATATAAATTAAATAAAAAGCACAAAATTTTCGATGTTGTAATAAGTGAGTTATTTAATTAAATTTAATTATTTTCAAAGGATTTGGGAAGTTTATTCGTGATGACGAGAAACCAACTTCAAGTAAAAATGTATCTTAAGATGTTTGGTATTGGTATTAAAACATTTACTGAGATTAAGTTGAGAACAACATTTCCACCTTCTCAGGTCATCTTCAGGTTGACAAAGAGTTGAAAACTTTCTCTTGGTTAATTTGAGGAAATTCATGTTTTAACACAACTATAAATTATTTTATGGCAAACAGGAATAAACTGTCCAGTGATTTAAAGAGCCGAATTATTGTAAAATACAAGTCTCGTGTATCTCTTTCCGTTGTTAATACACAACTTAATGTGCAGAAATCTATTGTTCAAACAATAATTGCCATGTTTAAGCTCTCAGAGTCAACTGCTAACCTCCCTCGTTCTGGACGACCCACCAAAATTTCAGAAAGAACCAAGAGGAAGGTTCTCAGAAAAGTTAGTAAGAACCCTTGTTTAACACGTACTGACATACAGAAACTGGTAAGGGAAACTGGGTTGAAGTAAGCACCTCTACAGTTACGAAAACGTTACTCTCTTCTAGGTTCAAAACATGCCGTCCACGTAGAAATCCATATTTAAAGCCTGTTCATTTAGAAGCACGATTGAGGTATGCAAGAATACTCATTCTTTGGTCAGACAAGACTAAATCGAGCTTTTGGCCACAATGATGTTCGCAATATTCTCCGTAAGAAGGGGGAACGAAATCTTCCAAGGAACATCGTCCCTACTGTGAAATACGGAGGTGGCTCGATCATGCTATGGGGCTTCTTCAGCTCTTCTGGTGTAGGCAGCCTTCACCGCGTCAACGGAATCATGAAAAAAAGAGTACGTTGATATATTAGGCACTTATATCAAGAATTATGCTCGGAACTTGCGGCTTGGACATTGTTGGATCTTCCAGCACGACAATGATGCTTATCACACATCGATATATGTGCAATCCTGGTTGCAGAGGAATCATATAAGCGTTCTGGAGTGGCCAACGAAGTCACCCAATCTCAACCCAATTGAAAACGTTTGGCATGAGTTGAAGATAAGAGTTAATCAACGTCATCCGAAAACCTTGCATGAATTAGAGACCTTCTGTAAAAAGAATGGAAGAAAATACCAGTCGAGTACTGTCAAACGATCATGGAGGGCTATGAGGAGAGATTGCGCCAAGTAATTCACCTGAAGGGCTGCACAACTGACCATTAAAGTAGACGCACGAACACTTTCTGCACCTCCTACATTTGATTATTTGTTTATAAACAGTTTATATGTCGTTCAATTTACATAGAAATGTATGAAGGTGTGTGTTGATATAATATTTATAATATACTTTACTTTCATTATCCTAATCGTGACACTTTTTAAGTTATGAGGAAAAACTATTCACGACGCAGTAATACGAACACTTTCTATCGTATCTGTAACTTATAGTTTCTATCAACGTCTTTTATCCTATCGCAGTCTAATGAAGATGAGGACAGTGGTAAATTTTCTACAGTTTATTATATAAGCTAATTATCGGTGAAATTGTAACACAACTCACCGGAGACAAATAGTTGTATTTGTTGAATGATATCATTTCAGTGTGAGAAGAGGCACTTCTCTACGCAGAATAATGTGAGATAATTAAACCAAAATTAATTACTGTTCATAAGAGACCTAATCTCATTTCGGGTCATTATTTGTGAAATATAAATTGATGAAGTAATTCTCAGAAAGGAACTCTCATATAGTATAGAAGAATTAACAGTAAACCAGCACTTTGACAAATGAAACAACAAACAAGAAATTATTATGTTCAATTTGCCACTTCTCACACTGGAATAATACCATGCATCAAATACAACTATTTGTCTCCGGTGAGCTGTAATAGAGTTTAACCAATAAGTAACTTACAGAATAAGCTGTAAAACACTTACCACTGACTTCATCTTCATTCCAATGCAATAAGCTAAAAGACGTTGATATCAGCTGTAAGTTATTTGGTTATGTTAACAGTGTTCTTTAAATTGACTAATTTATATAATATATTGTTATGACGTAATCATAGTGAATGCCATAGCTCTGAGTTACGAAACTGTTATAATCAGATTACTACTTACTGATTTTAAATTATACAAAAGTCGTACTTTATGATTGGCTATCTTCTTCAGATGTATTGATAAAATAATTTAAATCACAAATCAACGGTGTAAACTTTATACAAATGTTTTTAATTTTCTTTTTGATACTGATGTTCATTCAAAGTCCGATATCATGTTGAACAAGCATTTGGTGTTTATATCGCTAGTTTGTCTTTGTTTCCCTTTGCTAGAATCTGAATTATTGTATGTGAAAACTTTAATATGTTTGTTATATACACATTATTATTATTTATTTCTTTGTCACATTCCAAACGAGTTTAGGTCAAGTACAGTTACGTTATGTTATGTGAAACTTTATAAATGAGTTTATTTAAGGCTATTTAGGTGAAAATTAAATATTTTATTTAAATTATACGTTCTACGGTGCGTCCAATAATTACTTCTTATTGACTTATTATTCTATGTTTCATAGTACAGACAACTGAATATATGGAAGACTCAGCAGAGAGACCGATGTCGCTTTACTATAATAAAAACACACAAACACAACAGTATATAAATAAACTTTCCGAACGTTAATTTTTATTGCCAGATACTTATTTAATAACAATTGTTTCACAGTTGGTATAGCATGTATGATTAACAACTCATGTTCTCATTGGATATGTTTCTCTATCCACATTATTTCTTCAATCAACAACTGTTTAAGAATCTGTAAACAGATCTGAAATTAATTCAAATATTTAATTTACTAACTTGTTTCCGAGTCATTGAAACATGCTTCGTATAGTATGTTCTATTTTTCTTATAAGGTTAGTTTCACTTTTTTCATTTATTATAATGTCTGTAATATATTTAATTTATAATGTTTACAAGGTATGTTGTATCGAAAGGCTTTTGTAAATGGTATTCCGCAATTTATGTTTGTCGTAAAAATCAAGTTTTAAAAGAAAATGTAGTCAGCAAAAGATATTATACGCTTATAGTGTGCATGTAACACTATTATTAGATTCTGTTATATTTGTTGAAAATCTCTAAGGAACAATATAAAATACGAAAAGGTTAAAATGTAATAGGTTTAACACCTTTGTCTTATGTCAAGCATAAATGTGTCTTATAATGTTTATCAGTTTTTCATTTTATAAACTTTTTTAATGAGGGTTATTGTACATTATTAGCTTGATATCTTGTTTAAAAATAACATGGGTCTTTTAACATATTGTCTTTATTACGGCTTATAACAAGTATAAATCTTTTTTCAATTACCTATTTTAATCCTTTGATTTCTTATCAAATTCTGATCCCTATTGGTTCATAAGATCAGAAACTAGTGAATATAATAATACTGTTTGAGTTTTAACAGTTTTATTGAATCTTTTTAAACTGGACAATAACATGTCACACTCTTTTCCAATATCACAGTAAAACTGTAACCATGCAGGATTTATTGAAGTGTTAACGTAAAGTGAAGCCGTAGAGCTCGTTGTACAACAGTGTTTCAGTTCGTTATTGAAAAGGAAACGACGAATATATGTTAATAGAAATATTTTATGTTGGGACTAGAATTGCTAAATGTGAGAAATCTATAAATTTAAGTTTTGTTTTTTTAAATGTTCTGAAACCATTATTTCATTTGAAAATGAATATTCCTGTCAAACATTGTCTGGAATATAGTGCCATCTAGTGTGACTCAAAGAGTTTAAAAACTTTTTTTTGTGTGTGTGTCTGAGATTTTATTTTAAGATTATGATAAAATCACAACTAATAATGATTTCTGACTATAGATGATGGTAAAGCACCAACAGCGAATTTAATTAGTCTTACCGCCACTGCTTTCATTTCTCATAATAAAAATTGATGGGCGGGTGTCATAGTATGCAATAATAAACTGTATTATCAAAGAAAGCTTCGACTGCCACCAATCCTACTTCATATGCTATAAACTCACTCTGAGAACTGGCTAATTAAACATTAAAATTGATATGTTAGTGTCATGTGAGTTTTTGGCCCAATGATTTGTGATTTAGATTATGAGATTAGTGAACAAAATAATAATGAGTTAAGAAATAACTTGCTTGTCTGATCAAAAAGCGGAAACGATTGCTGAATCATTTGTAAATAACATAATAGCTAGATACGGTGTAACCCAGTACTTAGTAACGGATAGGGATATTAACTTCGTTTCTACGTTAGTAAAAGACATTTATCAATTGTTAGATGTCCAGAAAACTGAAACAACTGCTTTCATCCAGCTGCTAACGTATTAGTAGAAAAATTCAACAGAACTTTGCTAAGTATGATCTCTCAATACTGTGGGAAAGATCAGAAAACTGGGGAAGAGCTGGTTCATCTATTACATAAGTGATGAAAATGAGTCTACTCTGGAAAGTTCGTTCTTTACATTACATGGTAGAGATGTACTGATCCCTATACAAGAAATAATAACCCGAAAAGTATTTTATCATGCAGTAGATTACGATTACAACACTGAGCTGTTTCAGAGAATGCAGTTAACCTTTCAGTTACCTAATAAACATTTAACACAACCTTCTGAACATAGAGAGAAACAAGCAAACGAAAAGGCAAAACTAATGATAAAGAGTTAATGTTAGCTCTAGTGAAGAAACACGTTCTGTACTAGGACCTTTTAACAATATGTTAAGCCATATGGAAGATGAAATTAGAATTAAGTAGACAATATAAGATGTGTCTATACATTGTTGTATATGTTATACATACATATGTGTGTGGTTATAAGACACTTGTCTTTATATGTTTTACTAGTAAACATGTCTGTAGTTTTACTTCTGTCATTTTTCTACAGATGATTGGAAACATAGCGGCAAAGAGCGAGAGTATGACGGGTATGATTTTTATTGAAGAAGGAAATTTTGTGTTATAAGGAGATAAGTGGATATTTTTCGAAGATGTATGATTTTTACAGTGTGTTCGATTAATAGTTTGATCACGAGAAGAATTAATATAATTGGGAAATCTTTTATGGTAAGTAGTCGTGTTAATTTCGATGAGAGCGGTATGGAAAATATGACGTCATTTCATATGACCAATCAGGTAATAGCTATCTATGTTTAGTAAGGATCTTACAGGAAGGATTAACTGAGAACTATGAGGCCTTAGACGATATCTTGTTAAGATAGAATATTTTTATTAGAATTAAAGATATTAAAGATAGGATTTTGATTTCCTTTCGGAACCCTCAAAAACAAGGTTTAATAGACAGGCGGATATGGTTTGAAACTGTTCGTTAGCTCAAACTGTGAAATCATAGAGGTAGTTATACTGAAATGTATTGAAGGTCTCATTAGAGTATGTGACCCTGAACTGTGTAAAAATATAATAAAATTTATTTTCACAAAATTAAGACACCAGGAACTTCGTTATTTTATATGTAAAAGATAAACTTACCTTATTGATATTAAATTAATTTAAATCGGTTTGATTATCAAACTGATGTAATTAAATTAAGGAATAGTTGATATCTTAGATTGGCTAGAACTTGTTCTGCTCACAGCCAATGAATTACATTATCCTATAGTTTTAGAAGTAAAACTAAATATTCAGGAAGTTTGATGAATATAAGAGTATCCGACTGGCAAGAACTATTGTCTGTAAAAACGTTGCAGATAATTCAGAATATAATTGTAGAGTCAAACTTTATTGAGCTGTCAAACATGCAAGATGAAATCTGACTCTTCATCTCTTCGAGAGCTGGGTAAAGTATCTGGGAATTTCATCAACATGTAGACCACGTGAGAGCTACAGCAGAAGGAAGTAACTCAGATAATTGGAAGTTGACTGATTCAGTAATGAAATCATTATATTTTTTATAGTTATACTAGTAAGTAGTGTGATATGCACAAAACGTGAAAGACTGGTTTTAATGATATGTTGTAAGTTAGATGAACTGTTTAAATTCAATAATAAAACCAAATTAGGCCCGGGCAACAACAGAAGGTTGTCTTTCTCACAGAGCACTGAAGTGGTTGAATTATGTGACGAAACCCCATCTGATTTTGATGTAGAGTGATTTTTTAATAGCTACACGTTATTATTAAATTCGTAATTAATTGGTTAGGTTAGCTAATCGTAAGTTAAACATACAGATAACATTTTAATAGAATTAATTAATATATATATATATGTTTGAGAATCTAAGAATGAAAAGTTTGAGAACAGGTGTAGAAGGACAAGATTAATTAGCCAGAGACGATAACAAAAAAAGTTTTGAAATATTACCCGAAAAACAATCAATGATAGATAAAAGAAAACCCACATTACGATAATGTTATTCAAGTGGAATAAAACTGAGCGAAGAAGTGTTAAATGAGAAATTGAAGTGCGTGTAAAACAGTGAAGTGCGCGAGTAATTACAACTTTCCACTCCTTGAAGAAATTTTTTGTATGAGTTTAAATAGAAGACCAGGAGAGAACTAATAGTGAAATGAAGACGAATAAGGACACGTCTTGATTGCTACGGATGGCATGCAATTTGATGTATTAATTAAACATAATTAATATAAAGTATACCTATATTAATCAATTTTTTCTTAATTTGGAGTTTCTTTTACAATTAAGTATTATATGGTGAAGTGTTATATAGGTAATGAATATTATGTGATAATGTACTATCATTGAATGTGTTTATTACCAATTACTATATCTGTGCACAAGTTTATAAGAAATACATGGTATATATATATATATATATACATTATTAACAGTAGATTGTAAATATTGATGGATATAAGATGTATAGATGGAATAATTGAAGTTTCGCGAGTAAACATTTATCAGATATAATTTTTCTTTCTAAACAACTAGGAGTGAGGCCTCACTAAATATTTTAGAAGCCTCGTATTTTATTGGTTAACAATGAGAAGTCTGATACTAAATACAGTAAAGTATCAGTACACACATGTATAAAACAATAATGATTATTGAACAACAATGATTTTGGCGTTTTGTCTGTGACTAGTTTACGCAATCAAGGTTTATAAAGGAGTTGTTGAAACTATGAACATTGTATTAATGAGCTCAATCAATAAAAAACTGTCACAGGTTGACACAACTACAGTATGAGATAAAGTTACGAAAAATTGATTTCTGACAAGTTTAAAACTTTCTGAAATGTAAACAGCTGTTTATTGATTAAATATCGATAACAAGATTGTAAGTACAGATAAAAGATAAATCTCCGTGTCAAACATTTCACCACGTGGTAAAATTTCTTTTACAGCATTCTTTTTTTAACTGTCAACACTCGATATATACATCCTACAGATATTAACCTAAGGAAGCATCTGACTTTGTATCAATTCGTGTTCCTGGTACAGGAGAAACACACAGACAGACAGATTAACAAATGTTTTCTTTTAACAATAAATTACACTTTGTTTCTTACTTTATTCAGTTTATTGTTTTGTGTTTTCTATTGCGAAAAAATCAATCTAAGTTTCAGTGTAGTTTCTTATTTCAAAATTATGTTTACAGTAATTTTAAGTATATATTTTTTTTCATTGTATAACCTTCGGGTTGTTCTTTGAATAAAGGTAAAATTTCAAAATATCATTTCAACTGGCGATAATCCGAGTCCTGAGACGCTGTGAAAATAAAAAAATGTAAGGTTTCATATAAGTAGAGTTAAAAGCACAAAATTCTCGATGTTGTTATGAATAAGTAACTTAATTAACTTAAACAATTTTAAAGGATCAGAAACGCACTTGAAGTAAAATGTATCTTAAGACTTTGGTGTGGGTTTAAAATCTTTTACTAATATTAAGTGGGGAACAACATTTCAATCTTCTATGGTGATCTTCTGGTTTCCAAAGACTTCGAAACTTTCTCTTTGTTAATCTGAGGAAGTTTGTGTTTAAAACAACTACAAATTATTTGACTACTGTTGTAATTGGTTTCAATATGCACTATAAATTAATATATATATATTTAATTTTTCTATTGATATAAGTTTATTATCCATCAAATGTGTATATAGCAGACGTATATATATATACGAGTGTGATCTTGTGTAACAAATAATATATCACAAACGCTATTCCACTTATGAATCTCTCCTATGTCTCTACAGCTGTTTGTAAAGTAGAAGTTAAAATGTTCCATTCTTACCCTTTTGTAAAACTGAAGATTTCTTAGGCTCTACAAATACAAAATTCCTCTCTCTTCTCCCAAGACTTAACGATGATTTTAGTGACTTTAATCGATTATATCTTGTGTTGGTTCGGTGCAGTAAACAAAGTTCACATTGCCCAATGTGTAGCTTTGCATTAAGAAAACAACGTAACGTAAGGCCTCTGTTTCTCATTTCATACGTGATAAGTTTTATAATCTGTATAAATTTTAAACTCTCAGACATTATAAATTTCTCAGAAAATCAATTATTTATATTATCCATCCGAAAGTGGCATATTCTTTAGAACTTTAAAATTTATAAAAGCAGTAAAGTTAAAAAAACATCTTCTTGCAAAAAAAGTAACAAATCAGTTATGATGTGGTCTGATAGTTATTAAAAGACTAGACTACGCATCCTTACCTGATTTCAGATAATATTCACAACAATAAATAAAACATCATATATAAGTCACGAATTTTGGAACTTTTGGAGTACTGTTTTACCATTGATAGGCCAAGCATGTGTCTGTGACGGAGACTCGAACCAGCGATTCTAAGACTACGAGTAAGCAAGATAGTAAAGTGAATTAAACTTAAAGAGGTGTTAATTGATACCATAATTTGGATAAAGAAACTTATTTAATAAGAAGATAAGCTGTTAATCACACATGCCATATCAACTGGATAAAAATGTTATAATATAAGTTCCTGTCAATAGAAAATATCGTTCGGAATGTTTATTTATATTCAGTTCTGTTAGTGTGTTTATTATTATATCATACACACATCGGGCTATCTGCTGAGTTTACTGTATATTCAGTTATCGCTACTGTGAAACACAGAACATTAAGTTTGTTAGAAATAGTTATTGTAAAATGGAAATTTTTCAGAAGCCTAAAATAAGCTCAATTTGAGAGTTTCCCTTGACATAACGTAGCTGTACCTAACCTAAACTCAATAGCAGTGTGACAAACAAATAAATAATAACAGTGAATTGATAAACAGAAAAGAAATTAAAGTTTTAAACTTAAATTATTTCAGATTTTAACGAAGATAAACAAATAACTCTGTAATTTACTTTTGAACGAACTACTAATATAAACACCATTATGCTTATGTGTCATGATGTCGGACTTTGAAAGTACATCAGTATCAAAAAGAAAATTAAAAACATTTCTGTAAAATTTACAGCATTGATTTGTGATTTATATTTGTTTGTCAATACATCCGTAAAAGAAAGCCGATTGTAAAGTATGATCTTGTTTAATTAACAAGTTTAATTGTATTTATTAAATACAAAATTATTAGCCTAATATTAATAACCTTTCAAGTTGCTCTGGGGCCTAAAGTTAACTGAATAATGGTTGGATACATGTAAACATAGTGTTTAGTTTATAATGAACAGTGTTTACTAGACATGTAATATCTTTATAATAATTTATAAGAACTAGCAGAGATTCGGTGATGATGAAATTATGCTTGGTAGTAATACCAGTAAGTTTGGTATATACACAATATTGAGATATTGGCTGTAATGACATTTTGGAAATTAGATGGGCTGTGTAAATTAAAAAAAATATAACCAGAACAGGATCAGATAACAACAGAAAGTTGTCTTATTCAGTGGTCACTGAAGTGGTTGAATTATAGACTATAACTCATCTATTATGATGTAGAATGATTTATGACAGCTTGATTGTTTAAGCAGATCAGTAACCAATTGGTACACGATCATAATAGAATCAAGTATCTAAACTACTTGTGGATACGGTGTATCATATATAATAGATCGTTAAGAAAGTAGAAAAAAAACTTTTAAACTGTCATGTAGCAATGAAATAGATATCTGGCAACAACAGAAGTTGTTTTCAGACACCAGGAGGAGCTCTCTCTAGTCTCCACGTAAGTTCTCCATGTAAGTTCTGTACAATACCTCAATATGTCCAACACCGGAAAGAGAACATCAACTATTTCTTGTTTTAACTCTTTGTGACTATTCTAATGCCGTTATTCTGAAGGACCAATAATCATATTAAGTAGTACAGAGTTAAATTAATATCCAGTAAAAGTGTTACTTACATTAAAAATTTAATCCATTTTAAAATATGGATGTTGAATGAAGCTTTTCATTATATGAAAAGTTAATAAAAGAATAATTAACAAAATCTGAGTCTCGAACTCTTTATTTTAATTGTAAAGCCTCGAGTTCATGCCTGTATACTTCATTCACCCAAAGCATCCTCAATTAAATAATCTTCTGATAGGTAGCATTATTCGAAGCTTCAACGGCAAAGCTTCAATGCGAACTTTTCACCAAAAGTAACATAATCTAAACCCAGCAGTAAAGTTTCACATAACGTAACCCAACCTAACCTGTTCTCAATAGCAGTGTGATAAACAAATAAATAATAATAGAGTGACAAAATATAAAAGAAATTAAAGTTTACACATAAAATCATTCATACACGTCAGTTGTAAAAGAAGTACTTTTTTCATTCGTTCCAAAACACATACTCTTCAAGATGCATATCATATTCAAAAGAATCTTGTATAAATGAGTCTGAAACATTGCCTAAAGGCCATTCCGAGGCTAATACGATCCAATTTCTGTTTGAATTCATGAGAAAAACAATTTCAAATACATTTAAAACATTCCTTATTGATATAACTTGAGACACGAAGTTTTCATCACCTCGTTTGCATTTAAGTGTCGAAGGGCTGAGTGGAAGACTTAGTGTGATAACTGATATCTAACTAAACAACTTGTCTTGTTTAGAATTCTTTCAGAATTCTTACAGTTCGTTGTAAAAGTTGAGTTTGAAATTTTTGTAACATATATTCTTATGATAATTCAAAAACGACTTCTTATCAAAAGGAAAACATACGAAGTATAGCATATTAGGCCTTTTCTCAGAGGAACTACCCATCTCACTCCCTAATCCCCAGTTATATTTTATATAATGTTCCAGAATGCTGAACGTTTTGATACCAGTGGAAGACATATCTCAAGTATACCATTCTGGCGTGGAATTGAATCCCCGATTTTAGCGTGGTTAGTTCGTAGACGTACCGCTGTACTAGCGGGGAACAACGTGTAGTGAGAACTATCGACTTCGTGCAACAACTTTTCTGCTGTGGCAAGTTTTAATTTTTGTGTCTTTCGTCAGTAAATATGAAGAACCGCTCGCTCTTCGTATGATTTCCATACAACCTAGTTAATAAAGTTAATTGTTTAGATTTTTTTTTTGAATAACCCAAATTATTACAATCGTCTTGTCTTAGAAACATGGACCTTCTTATAGTCTTGTCTCAAGATCCAGGTGCGCCTAAATTTATTTTTTCGTACACACGAAGAATCACGAAAAACTTTGTTTTAGGAACTTGAACGATTACTTAAAACATATAATAAAGTGATTTTGTTTCCCCGGGATGGGACATAATACATGTTTACCCAATAGATAAATTCCTTATATTCACACATCGTTGTTTACCAACTTATTATTGTTCAACTGTAAATTGAAACTATAACTAGTTTAGTTGTATGAATAGTTATCACACAACTTAAATGTGTTTTGTTACCCATTATTTTTTCTATAACACCTCTGTTTTTTAAACATGATCATTATAAAACTTATTTATTTCGTTTCAGAAAGTTTATTCTAAATAAGTATTTAATCCACATATTTTTAAATGAATTACATTATGACAAGATTACAAAAAACAAGTTTATTCGTTTCTTAGTATTTCACGAAAATAAAAATTCTTGTGTATATTTTCTCATCACCCGTGTATGTTTCCCAGTGTTTGAACTTGTATTAGATTGATTTAACACAAATATGGATGGGAAGAAAACTATAAAATATGATGAACTTCGTAGAATGGACGGCAACTGCCTGTTGTGGAAACACAAGTGTAGAGGACGACGTTTCGTCTTCAAGTCGATATGAAGAAATATTTTTGCTACACGGTCAAATGTTTCATCCTGAGATTTATTAATTGTAGTGACGAAGGCGAAATTTGGTTGTCACTGTAAAGTCAATATCGATGTAACATTTCTTGAAGAATGTTTATAAACGTTTTTGATAAATATTAAGAATAAGTTATTCTAAAATATAAAAACATTTATTTATAAATGATGCTGCCATCTGTTGGTACAAAAATATTTAATATGAGTTTCACACTGGTACTTAAGAGTGTATATCATTTTCTCCCACATATCTGTTAGTTTCCATAAAGGATGTCAAAAATATTACATTTCTGGTAAACACTATTCATCATAAACTTAGCATTATCTTTACATGTATCAAACTTTATTCAGTTTATAAGTTGAAACTAACAATGCTGTGGAATCAATAAACGAGTCTAAATATTATAAAACTACACGTGAGGTTTTTCTTTAATAAACATATTGATTAATTTCGTTATTCAAATAATCTTGTCAAAATATACTAATAATAAACTAGCCTAACTAAGCATTTGATTCTCTATCGAGACGTGTTCCTGGTAAAGAAGAAACACACAGACAAACAGATTAACAAAAGTTTTCTTTTAACTATAAATTACACTTTATTTCTTACTTGATTTACTTTATTGTTCTTTATTTTCTGTTACGTAAAAATCAAACTAAATTTCAATGCAAAATTTATTTATATCAAAAATCAGTTTACAGTAATTTCAATATATTTGTCTTTCATTTTATAACCTACGGGTTGTTGATTGAACAAAGGAAAGATTTCATTTCTATCGGCGATAATCCATATTCTATGAAGCTGGAAAAAGAAAAACATATATCCAGTTTAATATAAGTTGAATTAAAAGGACAAAACTGTGGATGTTGTTGTAAGTTATTTTATTATAACATATAAATATATATATATATATATACCAGTGAGATCTTGTGTTACAAATAATATATCACAGACGCTATTTATGAATCTCCTCCTACTTCCTATTACAGCTAATTGTAAAGTAGATGTTAAAATGTTCCATTCTTACCCTTTAATAAAACTGAAGATTACTTATGATGTACAACAATAACAGTCCTTTCTCTTCTCCCAACGACTTATCAATAACTTTTGTGGCTTCAATCGCAAACATGTGATGTAGGTTCTATGCGATAAACAAAGCTCACATACACCACTGTGTAGTTTGTATTAAATAAACAACGTGAGTTGATGCTCTAATATTTCTCATTTCATACCAATACGTTTTTCTAATGAGTATAAAATTTAAGTTCTTAGACATTACACATTACTTAGAAAACTTATTACTTATATTAACACTGAGAAATTGAAAACTCTTTAAATATTCAACAATTTTAAAAACAGTAAAGTTAACAATGCAGCTTCTTACAAAAGTTAACAAAGCAGTGACGATATGGTGTGATTGTTATTAAAAGACCAGAGAATGCATTCTTATATCATGTGAGATAATGTTCACATTAATAAAAAAGACATGAACTAAGTCACGAATTATGAAAATTTTGGACTACTCTTTTGCTAATGAGAGGACAAGTATGTTTCATACGATAAGGATTTCAATCACTAATCCTCAGATGCACGAGCCGAGAGGTATGGCCTAGTGGTTAAATTGATTAACATTATTATTAGAAAAGTGAAACTTTGAAATACTTCCGCATTTAAATGTTGTATTATTACTTATTTATACTAACATGGACATAGAAATTAAGTGAGTTGTTACCAATTAACATCCACCAATACGATTTTATGTGTCCAAATGTAAACTGTCATTCATTCTTAGCTCAATATAAAATATTTCACTTCTTCCTCCGGAACGTGTTTGTCTTGCTGTTCTTGTTCCTCTTCTTAACCTATCTCTTAAGTTAGGGTCACTGAAAAAAACCAAGCCTACGTCTGGGTCTCTTCTAAACATATTCTTCTTGTATCTTCTATTTTCGTTACATATTCCGAAATCTGGTTTCTTGTCAAAACCACTTTTATTTCTACATCTGTTAAGAGCTCTGCTATTTTCCCCTATATATTCGTATCCACTATTACCATTGTGGATGTTCCGGGTTTTTTTGTCACTTCCGTTTTCAGCGTAACTTCCTACAGTGTAGACCGTAATCACCAAAAGTAGAATGAAATTCTGTAAAAAAATAAATATTTTTTTTTATGAAACTATGACCATTAAAAAATAAACTACTTGCTTCTTCTGTGAGGAAATTCTGTAGACCCATAGTTATTTCACAGAGAGAAACAGTTACACAAACTAGTACGATGTAAATTAGCTTATCCTATAACTTTTTCTCCATAAAGTTTTAATATTTTATTGCGAAATGTTCAAACATAGAACAAACTATGTATAAAATAAATGGCATTATTCATGTTTAGTCCAAATCGCTTAGCCTAATTTGTATTAATAATTGTAATAGAAATGACTTATTAATTTAGTGAATGTAGTGAACATAAAGATTATTTTACTGGTATTGTGACAGATTCCGCGCGAAGAGCTTGATCGTAAATTCAACATAATTTTCTTGTTTATTGTTTTATATGACGAGAGCGTTTGTCACAGTATTATTTTACTGGGAATTCTGTTATACTGAAATTGAATATCTTTCTAAGAATTATATTATCAATTTATATTTCACTAACAATGTAATGAGATCAGGTCTATAATGAACAGAAATTAATTTTGGTCTATTTATCTCATATTATTTTGCCACTTCTTATACTGGAATAATGCCATGCACCAAATACAACTATTTGTCTCCGGTGAGCTGTGCTAGAGTTTAACCGATAAGTAACTTACAGAATAAGCTGTAAAACACTTACCACTAGCCTCATCTTTATTCCAGTGCAATAAGCAAAAAGACCTTGATATCGGCTCTAAGTGAGCTCGTTATGTTAATAGTGTTCTTCAAATTTACGAACTTTTATAGCGTATTGTAAATACGCAATCACAGTGAAGGCCACAGCTCTGAGTTACGAAACTGTTATAACCCAGATTACTATTTCATGATTTCAAATTATACAAAGGTCATACTTTATAATTGGCTTCTTCTCCAGATGTATTGACAAGCGAATTTAAATCACAAACTTTATAGAAATGTTTTCAGTTTTCTTTCTGACACTGATGTACTTTCAAAGTACGGTATCATGTTGAATAAGCCTTATGGGGTTTATATTACTTTTTCCAAAAGTAAAATACAGAGTTATTTGTTTCCCTTCGTTTCAATCTGAATTATTAAAAACTTTAATTTGTTTCTTTTAATGTTATACATTATTATTATTTATTTGTTTGTCACACTCCAAACGAGTTTAGGTTAGGTACAATTACGTTATGTTATGTGAAACTTTTTAAATAAGTTTATTTAACGTTAGTTAGGTGAAAATTTAACATTTTACTTAAATTATACGTTATACGGAGCGTCCAATAATTATTTCTTAATGTTTTAGTGTTCTATTTTCATAATACAGACAACTGAACGTATGGGGACCTCAACAGACCGATGTAGCTTTGCAATAACAAAAACACACAAACACAACTGAATATAAATAAACTTTCCAAACGCTAATTATTTATTGTCAGATACTTATTTAATAACAATTGTTTCACAGTTGGTATAGTATGTGTGATTAGCAAATCATGTTCTCATTAAATATGTTTCATTAGTGTTTCAATAAAAAGCTGTAAACAGATCTAAAATCGATGTGAATATTTACTTTACTTTACCAGCTTGTTTCCGAGTAATTGGTACGTGCTTCGTATGGAATGTTCTATTCTTTTTTTAAGGATAGTTACACTATCTTTATTAATTATAATACCTGTAATATAGGTTATATCGAATGAATCGATATATTTCTTATTAAATTTGGATCCTTTCTGGGTCATTACATCAGAAGCTAGTGAATATAGAAATACTGTTTGACCTTTAACAGTTTTGATGAATCTTATTAAATTGTACAATAATATGGTACACTGTTTTCCTTTATCGCAGGTAATCTGTAGCCATGCAGGAAATATCGAAGTGTTAACGTAAAGTAAAGCCAAATACACTGTTCTACAACATTCTTTCAGTTCATTATTGAAAAGGAAACGACGAAAATATGTCAATAGAAATATTGTATGTTGGGACTGGAATGGACAAAAATGGAGAAATCTATAAACTTAAGTTTTATTTTTTAATTGTTTTGAAACCATGATTTCTTTGATAAATAAATATGTCCTATCAAATATTGTCTGAAATATAGTGATATCTGGTGTGACTCAAACAGTTTAAAAAAAACTTTTTTTTTCTATGTGCTTGTCAACAAATGAGATTTTGATTCAAGATTATGATAAAATCCCATCTAATAAAGATTTCTGACTGTAGATGATGGTGAAGCACCAACAGTGAATTTAATTAGTCTTACCGCCACTATTTTAATTTCTTAAAATAAAAATAATGGCAAGATACCATGGTATCTTATAAAATAACTGTATTATCAAAAAAAAAAATCGACTGTCACCAATCCTGCTTAATTCCAATTAAATATTAAAATTGATCTGTTGATTTAACGTGAGTGTGTAGCCCAATAATTTGTGATTTAGATTATGAGATTAGTGAACAAAATAAAGATGAGTTAATAAATAACTTGCTGCCTGATCAAAAAGCGGAAACGATTGCTGAAGCATTTGCAAATAACATAACAGCGAGACACGGTGTAACCCAGTACTTTCTGATGAATAGAGATGGTAACTTCGTTTTTACGTTAGAAAATTACATTGATCAATTGTTAAGTGTCCAGAAAACTGAAACAACTGCTTTCCATCCAGCTGCTACGGTATTAGTAGAAATATTCAACAGAACTTTGCGAGATATAATTTCTCAATACTTTGAGAAAGATAATAAAACTTGGGAAGAGCTGGTTCATTTATTACAAAAGTGCTGAAAATGAGTCTACTCTGGAAAGTCCGTTTTTTCTATTACATGGTAGAGATGTACTGCTGCCAAAGCAAGAGATAATGACCATAAAAATATTTTATCATGCAGAAGGTTATGATAACAAGACTGAGCTTTTACAGAGACTGCAGTTAGTCTTTGAGATATTAAAAAACATTTAATACAACATGCTCAAAATAGAGAGAAACAAACAAATAAAAAGGCGAACCTAATGAAATAAAATTAATATATAAATTGTTGTCATATACCCTTATCGTTAAGAGAGGAAACACCAAGAAATAAGTAGAACTGTGGAAAGACACTTTCAGAGCACTTAAACAAACAAGTTCAATCCATTTTGAGAATACAAAAATGTGTAAAAAAAAGAAAACAGTTGGTACATGTTAATAGATTAAAGAAACTGAAGAAAGGAAACCCTATCTTTAAGAATATATGATTGATGAAAACCAAGCAACTGACAAAAAATAAAATTAAAGTCCAATCTTATTATTCGAATAAATTAAATTTATCTTATAACGATGAAGAGATAAGTAAAGCCTAGACAGAAAATTAAGAGTTAGAAGACGCTAATACCACATTAGTATCGAGGACAAGTTACAGGGTCTGTGTATCAAGAACATCTATGACGACGTAAGATGATACTGTTTCCCATGATTATAACCTTAGATCACGTGGTCATGTACCAACTCAACTAGAAGTAATCCTTACCCCTACTAAAAACGAGTGAAATTTTGTTTCCAAGTAGTTGTACATAGACCCACAAATGACATTACCAGAGTTAATGTTAGCTCTATTGATGAAACACTTGGTGTGCTAGAAGCTTTTAACGATATATTAAGCAGTAGTCGTAGCTGTAATTAGACTTAAGTTAACAATGTGGGACGTGAATAAACAATATTTAATATTTTGTATATATATATACTTGTGTCTGAGAGGTTGTCGGACATTTCTCTTTATATGTTTTAGTTGTAGAAATATCTGTCGCTTTACTATCCTTCATTATCCTTTTGATGAGTGGAAACATGGCGGCAAAGAACGTATTTTACCAATGAGAAATAAGACGCGTATGATTTTTATTGAAGAAGAAAATCTTATATTATCATGAGATATGTGAATAATTTTCGAATTTTTACACTATGTTCGATTGATAGTTTGATCACAAGAAGAAGTAATATTGTTCGACAAATTTTTTGACGTAAGTAGTCGTGATAATTTCGATGACGGTGGTTCGGAAAATATTACGTCATTTCATATGACAAATCAGGTAATAGCAATCTGATGTCCAGTAAGGATGATACAAGGAGGAACTAAGAAGTATGACACCTTATTTAGACGATATCTTGTTGACATTTGGAAATTTGTTATTAGAATTAAAGTATATTAAATATAGCATCACGATTTCCGATCGGATTCCATGAAAACGTGGTTAAATAGACGCAGGTGAAAATGCTTTCAAATTTTTGTTCGCATAAGTAAATACAAACGATTTACGTCAATTAAACAAGAAAATCGAACAACAAAGACAGGTATAAATATAAATGGTTAACTTAACATGTCACTGTAATGAACTGATTAAACCAGTCTCTTCAATTAGATGACCAGAAATTCTCCTAAGTCTTAGTAAACATTAGAAACTTTTGTTCTTCTGAAGTATGGTATGAAGATATGTTTCAGTTAAAATCTATTGCTAAAAGAATGTCAAAAATTACCTTATTTTATATATATATAATTTACTTAATGTGACCTGTGATTGATATGAAAGACGCTTTAAGGGGCTTAATTAAAGTTGTCAAGTTCATAAGACATGTATATAATAAATTTTGTGAGGTATTATATAGCTGTATTTGTATCAACGTATCTATGTTAGTGTAATGTGTAAGGTTTGGTTTGTTTTGAATTTCGCGCAAAGCTAGACAAGGGCTATCTGCGCTAGCCGTCTCTAATTTAGCAGTATGAGACAAGAGGGAAGGCAGTTAGTCATCATCATTCACTTCCAACTCTTGGGCTACTCTTATACCAACGCATAGTGGGATTAACCATCACGTTATAACGACCCCAGGGTCGAAAGAGAGAGTATGTTTGGTGTGACGGGGATTCAAACCCTAGGCTCTCAGATTACAAGTTGGGCGCCCTAACCACGTGGCCATGCCAGGCTGATCTACTTTTATTTAAATTATTAAAAAACAAGACAACGTGAAGTACAAACAATAAATATTTTATTAAACACGTAGACATGGCGTGACCTGATAGAAAGGTAGCGTTCGACTATTACATAATGTGCTTGTCTCGGATCCCAAACACGGCTATCGAACATGTTCACCTTTTCAGCACGTGTGAGCGTTATAACATTATGGTCAATGCCGCTATTGTTTCGTAAAATAATAGCCCAAGAGTTGGTGATGGGTGGTGTTGACCAGCTGCCTTCCCTCTAGTCTTACACTGCTAAATTAGGGACGGCTAGCACAGATAGCCCTCGAGTAGCTTTGTGCGAAATTCAAAAAAACAACAAACAAACATTTTCACTTTTTTCATTTTTTTTTTCAAAAAATAAAAGTATTGAAATACTCAAATGGAATTATTATCTACTTCAAATTCTTTTCGGTTTGTTCAATTTTTAAACATGATTTTAACGATTTCGATTACCAGACAACAATATTAAGGTAATTTTACGTTTCGTTTTTTTCTCTCATTATGTAGCAATTCTCTTGATGCTTATGTTTAAGTGGTGCTAGAAACATTTAAAAACAATCTTTATTGATGTTACGTTAGACACGAAGTTTTCAGCATCTCGTTTGCGTTTAAGGGTCAAATACTTTTACACGTTTAGAAAAATGTCAAGGGCGCAGTGTACTAGGAAGTTCTGAGTAGAAGTCTTAGTGTGATAACTGATATCTAACTAAACAACTTGTTTTGAATTTTGATTTCGTTCAAAATAACATGTTGGCACTGAGTAAAACTTTTACTTTTAATTTCGTGAAATGTGAAGACTAAGTCATATTTAACAGAATTAGTTAAGCCTAACACACAAAGTTGTAGGTGTGACTTTAAAGTAATATCGTTCATTATACGATACTCTCATATGGTTCATTTCAAAACATCCCTGCCACAAGTTCTCGGACAGGCCTGTTGGTTTAGTAATAGTATCTGCATATTCTAATGAAATTATTGCAATGTCCGAAAAAACTAAATCTGTCATACTTAAAACTTGACGTCAGAACATATATCACACTTAGGTTTCTTACACTTCGTTGTAAAGTTGAGTTTGATTTTTCAGAGATATCTTCTTATGATAATATAAAAACGACTTCCTATCAAAAGGAGAACATACAAAGTATAGAATATTAGGCCTTTTCTCAGCGGAATCACACATCCCACCCCTAATTACCAATTAAAATGATACTAAACATTTCGAAACCTGTTGAACAAATATCCCAAGTAGACCCTTCTGTATTTGTGTACATAACTTGAAACAACCAACTGAACTGTCCTGAACAGTACAGCAACACTATCCAGTTAGGATTCATGTCAACAGGAACAAAACATTTCTGTGAATGAATACATGTTGACTTACATATTTATGTTTCGTTTGCTGTCCCTGTTTAATGACGTCACTAGTTTATAACGGGTGGTGTGTGTGTTTGTGTTTTTTATAGCAAAGACACATCGGGCTATTTGCTGTGTCCACCTAGGGAATCGAACCTCCGATTTTAGCGTTGTAACTCCGTAGACTTACCGCTTTATCAGCGAAGGTCAAAGTAAAGCGAGTATAGCGTCAGTAAATATGAGGTAGAACCGCTCGTTCTTCAGACGAGTGCTATAGAACCAAGTTAATGGTAACGAATTTTCTTTGAACAATCAACATTGTTATAATCGTCTCGTCTTACAGACAGGAAGCTTCTTATACTCTTATCTCAGGATCCAGGTGAGCCTAATGATATTTTTGTGTACATGCAAAGAATCACGAAAATCTTTGTTTCAGGAACTTCAAAGATAACATACAATAATGAGACGAAAGAACAACTTTACGAAGATATTTTTGTTTTACCTACGGTTTTGTCGTTAATAAAAACTAACAAAAATATTCCAAACAATTACAACGTAGAGGTTCAAAGCAAGCTTTATCTAAAACCACACATGAGTACAATCCATTAATAAAAGGTAAAACAATGTATGCCATGAACTAATTAAAGAAGTTAATTAAATAATGAATAGTTATAAGTTAGTTTGGTTTTTGAATTTCGCGCAAAGCTACACGAGGGCTATATGCGCTAGCCGTCCATAATTTAGCAATGTAAGAAGGCAGATAGTTATCACCACCCACTGTCAACTTTTGGGCTACTCTTTTAACAACGAATAGTGGGATTGACCGCCACATTGTAATGCCCACATGGGTGAAAGGGTGAGCATGTTTAGTGCGACTGGTGTTTAGTCATGAAAATACGAAAAAATATATATTTCGTGAAACTGGATATGTTTCGTCTTCACCTTTTCAACAATCTTAAATTTAATAACAATAGCAAAGGTACTTCGGTTTAATATTTTGTAGACCCCAATCTACTGCCTGGTACGTTTTTTTTCATTAACACGATAATTAAATAGGGCTTTTCAGTGAGTTTTGTTTTGTTTCGTGAAATATATCGCCCTCTAGTGACACAGAGACATACAAAACTAGAAACCGACTTTCGATACACGTGGTGAGCAAAGCAAAGATAGCCCTTAATGTAGCTTTGTGTTTAACCTCACACAATCGTGAGATATATCCACCACAATGAACATAAGTAAATGTCGTTTGTAATGAATTTATAACATAAGTATCAAACTTTTATAAGGACAAGTTACTTCTGAGGTTACATTGAATACGACGTACGATGTAACATAAACCTTTGTTGTCAAAACAACTAACATTGTTACGTAGAACTGAATGAGCAAGAGCCTCTTAAACGTAAATAAAAAGCTAATAAAAGAAATGCAGCTTAACAACAGTCAAATAATCATTCAAATTTTGTTTTGACGTAAAGTTTGTTGATACTGATAGTTAACATTCTCTACAGTTGTTGGGATGGTGTATGCTTTAGAAATAGAGTTAAAACTTGGTTTCGTTTGTTTGTGAAATTCGTGAAAAGCTACACGAGGGTTTTCTGCGTTAGCCATCCCTAATTTAGCAGTATAAGACTAGAAGGAAGGCAACTTGTCATCACCTCCCACCCTTAGTCCTGGGCTACTCTTTTAACAACGAATAATGAGATTCACGTAACATTATAACTTCCACATAGCTGAAACAGCGACCATATTTCTTGTGACGGGGACTCGAACTTGCGACCCTCAGATTAGGGAGTCGAGCTCTCTACCCAAGTGGCAGCTAAAGAGTAACACGAAAACAAAGATGAAATATGAAGTTTTGAATTTGAATTTGTATGTTCCTCGAGATTAGATTATGATGCTCTAGTAATCTATAAAAAAAATCTAAGAGCCGTATCTTCATCGGCCTCCACAGCTGCTAATAAGTTTTTCGGAGGAACCATCCACCTCCTCAACTCGTCTCAAATGAAATTTTGTATATTGTCTTAGGATGTTGAACGAAACAGAATAAAAGGTATTTTTCGAATGGGTGTTTTTTCAGAAATATCTTTCATTTACATAAATTATTCGTATTTGTTTAAGTTTTGCTTCATAATTAACTGAACCAGCGTATGAGAACAAAACTTTTGTCCCTTTATTTGAGGGTGCGTGTCCTTTCTTACAGCAAAGCCACATCAGGATGTCTGCTGAGTCCACCGAAGGAAATCGAACCCATAATTTTATCGTTGTATATCCGCAGACGTACTGCTGTACCAGCGGGGGACTCCTAAAACGTTTAACAGTTTTAAAGAATCTTATTAAATACAACAATAACATATGAAACTGTTTTCCTGCATCATAGTAAAACTGTAACCATGCAGGAAATATGGAAGTGTTAAAGTAAAGTACAGCTGTTTTAGTAATTTATTCAAAAGGAAACGATGAAAATAGGTCAATAAAATATTATATGTTGGGAATGAAATTGGAAAAAAAAATGTAGAAATCTATAAATTTAAGTTTAATTGTTTTTTTAATGTTTTGAAATTAGGATTGCAGTTAATAAATGGAAGTTTTCAATAATTTTTTTCAGGAATATAGTGCCATCTAGTGTGACTCAGACAATATAAAAGGAAATGAAAATAATTTATTTTACGTATGTGTCTGTTGACTAAAAATATTTTAATTTAAGATTATGGTAAAATCACATCGAATAATGATTTCTGACTGTAGATGGTAGTATCAAAAGCGAAGTTTAATTAGTCTGATGGTAAAGCATCAACTGTGAACTTTATTAGATTGATAGCTACTGCTTTCTTTTGTTAAAATGAATATAGGTCATAGTATTTAGTAAAATATTGTATTATGAAAGAAAGCTTCTACTGTCACGAATAATAGTACTGTACTACTGTACTAGGTATTGTAGCTGTACCTAGGATAAAAAAAACGACATTAATAGAGTTAATGTCAGCTTTAGTGACGAAACTAGTGGTGCACGACGACCTTTTAACAATATATAAAGTTAAAAGCATAGCTGTAATTAGAATTACGTAGACAATACAGGATGTATATAGACATTACTGTATGAGTTATATAAATATGTGTCTGTGATTGTAAGATTTATATGTTTTAGCAGTTGACGTATCTGCAGGTTTACAACGATAATTATTATATAGATGAGTGTAAACATGGCGGTAAAGAATGTGTGTATTATACCACTAGAGAGTAAGACGGTCATGATTTTTATTGAAGAAGAAATTTTTATATTATCGTGAGATAAGTGGATAATTGCTGAAAATATACCGTTTCCACAGTACATTCGATTAATAGTTTGATTACGAGAAGAACTAATATTGTTCGAGAAATCGTTTTACGTGAGTGGTCATGTTAGTTTCGATGACAGTGTCAATTTCATGTGACAAATTCCGGAACAGCTATCTTATGTTCAGTAATGATATTAGAGGAAATATTAATTAAAAATTATAATACCTAATATGAACAATATCCTGTTAAGATAGAATATTTGTTAGTAGATTTAAAGAATATTAAAGATAGCTTTCCGATTTCCGATCGAACTCCAAAACGTGGTTTAATAGACACTAGTGGAAATATTTTGAAATTTTTGCAACCACAGATAATTTACGTGAATTAAAGAAGAAAACAGAACATCAAAAAGAAGTATCTATAGAAATGTTTAATTTAACATGTGATTATAATGAATTAATTAAACCAGAAACTTGAATTACATATGAAGGAAATTAAAAATGTATCATTAAGCCCTAGTAAACATTAATACCACTTTGATACCTACCAAAATAAGACTATCTGAGCGTCAAAAAGCAAAAACTAAAATGTTAGTTTTCAATTCTAGAATTCAAAATTTATTTATTAATATTATTATTATGCCTCTCGATTCCGTGAAGGAACATAGGGCCGCAATCGCTTGCGGATTCATTGACAGGCTGGTTTTTTAAGTGAGTAGATTGTTAGCACACTGAACAACCCCCAACCAGGAGGAGAAACCTTAGCCGTCCCTAATTTTACTGTGTAAGACTAGAGGGAAGGCAGCTAGTCATCACCACCCACCACTAACTCTTGGGCTACTCTTTTACCAAAGCCTAGTGGGATTGACCGTCACATTATAACGCCCCCAAGGCTGAAAAAGCGAGCATGTTTAGGGCAACTGGGATGCGAAAACGCGACCCACGAATTACGAGTCGCACGTCTTAACACGCTCGGTCATGCCGGGGCAGAATTCAGAATAATTATCAACAATTATCATTTAAAGTTGAAAATAGTGTGACTGAGTTATCTACGTCAGTACAAGTAGTGTAAATAGCTGGAGACAGAAAGGTGAGTTCATGGTTTATTCGTACAAGTGAATTACATAAACTGTCAGATGAAATTATTGTACATCAAGTGAAGTAAAGACAGCTGCAGTAAAGGATTCACAATGAGTGTTCATAAAGATACCTTTGAAAGCAACAGATAGAAGATTCAAATTATTTAGGATTGTATACTTAAACCATTCGTTAGCTCTAACTGTGGAAATGACAGAGAAAGTTATGCTGAAATATATACAAGGTTCCATAGTGTATGTGATCCTGAACTATGCAAAAATAGAATAATTTTATATTTGCAAATTTGACACCAGGAACTTGATTATTTTATCTGTAAAAAATGAACTTATCTTTTCAATAGAATGCCCTAAATGAAATATAAATCGGTTTCGGTTATCGAACTGACGTAATTAAATTAAAGAATAGTGGATATCTTAGATTGTCTAAAACTTGTTCTACTAAAATCCAATGAATTACTTTATTCTATAGCTTAACAAGTAAAACTAAATATACAGGAAATATGTTAAATATAAGAATTTCCCTACGGACAAGAACTATTGACTATAAAAGAGTTACCGCTAATTAACAATATAAATATTGATTCACATCTTAAAGGCCTGTCAAACATATAAGATGAAATCCGAAACTTGTCCTGTTCGAGAGCTTGGTAAAGCTTCATCTAATTTCAACAACATGTAGACCACGTAAAAGCTGAACCAGGGATGATTATAGAACAACAATAATTCTATAAAACATGTTGAGAAAGTTTCCGATGCTCGTTTAGCGTTTAGTCTGAAATAAGTTGACGTTATCGAGGTTTGTAAAGGGGTTGTGGAAACTATGGACACTGTATTAATGAGTGGAACTAGGAAGAAACTGTAACATCTTGACACCACTACAGTATGGAATAAAGTTACGGAGGATTGATTACTGAGAAACTTAAAACAACCTCTAATATAAACAGCTGGGTTATTGATTAAATATCGATAACAAGAATGTGAGTACAGATACAAGAAAAATCTCAGGGTCGAATATTTGGCCATGTATTAATATTTCTTCTAGAATATTTTTTTTTCGAATTGTTATCATTCGAAATATATTCTGTAGAAACTAACCTTAACAAGCATTTAGTTCTGTATCGAAACGGGTTCATGAAACACCAATAAAAAACAGATAGACAGATATTTACTACTTTATTCAATTTATTGTTCTCTGTTTTCTATTACCGAAAAAAACAAAATATATTTCAAAACAAAGTTTTTAATTTAACATAAAGTTTATAGTAATTTGAAGTATATATTGTTCCTTCACTAAAAAACCTAAAGTTTGTTAATTGAATAAAGTTCACATTTCAGAACACCATTTCTATCGGCGATAATTCAGATCCTAAGACGTTGCGAAAATAAAAAACATATATAAAGTGCTATTTAACTTGAGATAACACCTCATATTGTTTATGTTGTTAAAAGTAAGTTATGTAATTAACGTTAATGACCTTTAAACGATTGGGAAAGTTCATTCGTGACGACGAGAAACTTAATTGAAGTGGAAATGTATCTGAAGACGTTTGGTTTGGATATTGAAACATTTATTAAGATAAAGAAGAGAACAACGTTTCCACCTTATTAGGTCATCTTCATGTTTATAAATAGTAAGAAATTTTCTCTTTGTTAATCTGAGGACGTTTATGTTTTAAGACATCTGTTAATTATTTGATTACTGTTGTAATTGGTTTCAATATGCACTACAAATTAATCTATATGTTTAATTTGTTTATTTATATAATGCTCGTTAAATATTCATATAAACCACGTATATATATATATCACTGTAATCTAATGTAACAAGTAATATATCACACACTCTATTACACTTATGAATCTCCTCTTCTTACAGCTACTTGTAAAGTAGAAGTTAAAATGTTTTATTCTTACCCTTTAATAAAAGTGAAAATTACTTGTACTGCACAAATACAGATATCCTCTCTATTCTCCTATCGACTTATCGATGACTTTTGTGACTTAAATCGCTAATATCAAGGGTAGGTTATTTGCAATAAATAAAATTCAGATAGCACTGTTGCTTTCCATTAAATAAACAAGGTGACCTAAGGCCCTAATGCTTCTCATTTTAATCACAATACGTTTTTAATGGGTATAAATTTTATCTTTTAAATATTACACATTACTTAGAAATGCAATTAACTATCAGAAAGCAGCAAATTCTTTAAATATTCAACAGTTTAAGAAAAGTAAAGATAACACAGTAGCTCCTTCCAAAAAATAACAAACCAGTGACGATATGACGTGATAGTTATTAAAATACCACACTATGCATTCTTATATCATGTGAGATAATACTGACATTAATAAAAAATACAGGATTATGTCCTTACCGTTAACCTTAAACAATTCGTTAGCTCTAACTGTGGAAATGTCAGAGGAAGATATGTTGAAATGTGTTGAATGTCCACTTAGAGCATGTGACCACAAACCATGTAAAAATAGAATGGTTATCACTAACCCATCTTAATCTCATAAAATTAATCTTATGACATATTCCTTATATTACGGCTAACAATATGTATAAATATTATTCACTAGATATATAATCATACTCTGATCACCATTGGTTCATTAAATCAGAACTTCGTGAATACAGTAAAACCGTTTCAGTTTTAACAGTCATGATGAATGTTATCAAATTCCCAATAAATTGTCACAGTATTCCCATATCACAGTAAAACTGTAACCATGCAGGAATTATGAAAGTGTTAACGTAAACTAAAGCCAATGTGCTCCTTCTTCTACTCTGTTTTGTTAATTGTTGTAAAAGAAACGACCAAAAAAAATAAATAAAATTAATTTATATTGGGACTTGAATTGCCAAATATGGAGAAATCTATAAATTTAAGTTTTATTCTTTTTAATGTTCTGGAATATAGTGACATTTAAGCCTCTGTGCTGCAGCTGAACGAGTCACACACCTTAACGTGTTTGGCCATGGCGGGCCAGGAAGTGTAGCAGAAATAAGACAGAAAATCATAATTTCGTAGAATTTTCCAAAATCAAGGCAAGTATTTAATAACAATGACAAACATTAATTTGTTTCATCAGATATAAAAGCAAATAATGTTTATTTCAAAAGAGTCTTAGTAAATTACCATATGTTAATTGCAAATGTTATGTTACATCACAAGTGTTTTAGAAAATTATCTCACGTTTGTTACAAGTACGGTTTTATGTCATAAATGTTTCAGTTAAATATTGTTGCTCTTTGCATGCCCTTTAAGAAGAAAAACTATCTTAGAATTATAGAGTTTTGTGTTACAGTTTAGATCGATAAATTAATTTTTTTGCACTAAAAAACGTTCAGAGAGACTGTATCATTAAATACAATTTCCGATACATTTTATCCCAGTATGGAAATTAAAGTCCAGTCATATTATAAGCCGTTATAGTCCGCATAGATACCGTACAACGCAGTACAGAAACTGTTGAATTTTGCACCAGTAAAGAATATTCAGATACATTTTATCCCAGTACAGAAAGTTCAGAGATATTGTACGACTATATAAGAAACGTAAATTAAGACACACGTTAGTTAGTCTTGCAGACAAAACAAGCTCTACGGTGCGTCCAATAATTATTTCTTATTTACTTAATGTTCTATGTTTCACATTAAAGACAACTGAACAGATAGCTCGATGTGGCTTTGCCATCGTGAAAACTCACATACAACTGAATATAAATAAACTTGTTTGTTTGTTTGTTTTTTGGAATTTCGCACAAAGCTACTCGAGGGCTATCTGTGCTAGCCGTCCCTAATTTAGCAGTGTAAGACTAGAGGGAAGGCAGCTAGTCATCACCAATATATTGAATAAACTCGCACGCCTCGGAAACGCTATTTTCTACAGACACGTGCTTGTATCGTAACAATGTTTTCTCAGTTGGCACTACATGTATGCTTAACAACTCATGTTCTCATTAAATAAGTTCCTTTACCCACTTTATTTTTTCAATTAACAGCTCTTGAAGAATGTATAAATAGATCTCAAATCAATTCAAGTGTTTGATATACTTTACTATCATGTTTCTGAGCATACGTGCGTACTTCTAATATATGTTTCAATTTTTTTAAGGTTATTTTCAGTATCCTTATTGATTATAATGTCTGTAATATATTTACTTTATAATATGTATAATGTATGTTGTATTAAATGGGTAACTTAAATAGCATTCCGAAAACTATGTTTGACGTATTTAAGACTGTATATATACAAACATGCTTAGAGTGTGGTTATAATACTATTACGATGAACACTTCTACTTGTTCAAAATCTTTAAAGAACTATTTAGAATATGTAACCGTTTACATTGTAATAGATCTAACACTAATGTCTCATGTGATGTGTAAATCTATGTTACTATGTTTATCAGTTTTACGTTTTATTCACTTTTTCATTATGATTATTCAACACTATTAGTTTGATATCTTGTTTAGAAACAACCTAAATTATAAGGGAAATTCTCAACATTATGACTGATAATAAGTGTAAATCTTATTCTCAATCACCTATATTAATCACTCAATTAATTATCAAATTCTGATCCCCGTTGGTTGATAAGATCAGAAGCTACTGAATATAACAAACTGCTTTACTTTTAACAGTTTTGATGAATCTTATTGAACTCGACAATAAAGTGTCAAATTGTTTTAATATATGACAATAAAACTGTTGAAATGCAGAAAACCTGGAAATGTTACGTAAAGTAAAGCCAGTGAGTTCGTTCCTCCATACTGTTTCAAATAACTATTGAAATGGAAAAGACGAAAATAGATCAATAAAAGTATTTCATGTTGCAACTGGAATTGACAAAAATGGAGAAATATGTAAACTTAAGTATAGTTTTTCTTAAATGATCTGAAACCATGATTTCATTTGATAAATGCAATTTTCTTATCAAAAGTTTTCTGGAATATGGCGTCATCTAGTTTGACTCGAACAGTGTATGCCTGTCGATTAATGAGATTTTAAATTAAAATTATGATAAATAATGGTTTCTGACTGTATATGTGGTAAAGCATCCAATGTGAACTTTATTAGACTGACAACTGCTGCTTTCATTTGTTAAAATCAAAATAGATTGTTAGATAACATAGCATCTAATAAAATGAACTGTATTATGAAAGAGAGCTTTTACTGTAGCTAATCTTACTTCATATTTCTTAAAAGTACTTGGAGAATTGGTTAATTACCTATCAAAATTCATCTGTTAGTGTCACGTGATAGTGTGACCCAATAATATTATTGCATAAGGAGTTTTGAATTATATTCCTTAGATCTTTTGCAATATTACCTTGACCTAATAACTTGAATTCCATACAAGGTATTTTGCTTTTATAAGTAGATTTTCCATAAGTTACGTAAACTTCGAAATAAATATTCATTTTTTTACTATCACGTAAAAATTATTTACAAATCGGTAACAAAACAAACTCCTACTTAGTTCAATTTATTATTTCCTTTATCACAATGAATATTTTATAGTATTATGTTTCTGAAGAAAAATATAAACTGATGAAAAGAGAATAACATTGATAACAAATGAATATATATCTTTATTCATCTAGAATTTTTTTGGAAATACTCGTCTCTTATTTTCAAATCTACATGTCGTTGTCTTTCCATTTCTAAATGTATCAGCTTGGTATCAGTTGACTCTATGAAGCCATTGCTTCTTTATCCAGTGTTTATTACGTGTTTTGCTGGCCTTTTTAAACAAAAATTTGAAAACTTTGTATAATTTGATTGTCAACTCTACGAGAATTTCGAAGGAACCGAATAACCAGTTGTACCAGATATATATGTTATAATTGTGTAGAACACCTTTCATATTTCTTTTGGCACAATTAATGTATAATTGCTCTCATATCGTTCATAGACTTTGTTCCTAGCAGTGTTATTAGTTCATTTAGCAATATAATTGCAACAAACTAGTGAACGTTTAAATGAAAGAAAACGTGAAACAAAATAATACTTCCCAACAACCTAGTAGTAGACAAGGCCACCAATAGAGAAACATTAATTTTTTAAACAAATATTTTACAAGCCTCATAATATTTTGCTTAATAATAAGAAATGTGATACAGGTTACAGTGAGGTATCAGTACTAACGTGTATAAAACAATGATGATTATATAACAACAATGATTCTATAAAAGATGTTGTGAAAGTTTCCGCTGCTCGTTTAGCGTTTAGTTTAGTCTGTAATTAGTTGATGCTATCAGCTGGCTTATAGATCAAATATCGATAACAAGAATGTGAGTACAGATAAAAGATAAATTTCAGGATCAAACATTTCACCACGTGGTAATATTTCTTCTAGAACATTTCTTCTTCGAATTGTCAACACTTGAAATATGTTCTACATAAACTAACCTAAGCAAGCATTTCAATATATGTATCGAAAAATGTTCCTGAAACAGAAGAAATACACAGAGAGACAGATCAACGAAAGTTTTCTTTTAAATATAAATTACACTTTATTTCTTATTTGATTCAGTTTATTCTTTTGTGTTTTCTATAACCACAAAATAATCAAACTAAATTTCAATGCAATTTTTATATCAATATTCAGTTTACAATAAGTTCAAGAATATATTTTTCTTGCACTATATAACCTTCTGGTGTTATTTGAATAAAGGTAAGATTTCAGAATATCATTTCTATCAGCGATAATCCGGATCCTAAAAAGCAGTGAAAAAAGAAAACGTATATGAACTTTCATATCAATTGAATTAAAACCACAGAACTGTCGATGTTGTCATAAGTTATTTTAATAACTTTAATTATTTTTAAAAGATAAGGGAAGTTTATTCGTATTCACGAGAAACTTTATTGAAGTAAAAATTAATCTCAAGACGTTTGGTATGGGTATTAAAACTTTTATTCAGATAGAGTTGGGAACAATGTTTCCACCTTCTTAGTTTAACTCCAGGTTAAAAAATAGCTGCAAACTTTCCCTTTGTTAATCTCAGGATGTTTGTGTTTTAAAAATACTACTAATTATTTTGTTACAGTTGTATTTGGTTTCATATGAACTATTCAATAATCTGTATATATACACACACGTAAATTTTCTATTTATATATGTTCAATTTACATAAAATGTTTATATAACAGACTTATATATAAATATCTTGTGTGAGATATAACGTATCACACAGGTTATTCAACTTATGAATCTCCAACTCTTTCTTCACAGTTACATGTAAAGTAGAAGTTAAAATATTCCAATCTTAACCTTTAATAAACCTGAAAATTTCTATTCTGTACAAATACAACAATTCTCTCTCATTTCCCAACAAGTTAGCAATGACTTGAGTGAATTTAATCACTAATATCTGGAGTCGGTTCTATGTGATTACAAATTTCTCATAGCCCAATGTGTAGCTATACTTTAAGAAAACAACTTGACCTAACCCCTTATGTTTCTTATTTCAGAACTAATCATTTTTTAATGTGTAGAAATTTTAAGCTATTAGACATTACACATTACTTAGAAAACAAATTACTTTTCTTAACCTTCAGAGAGCAGCATTTTTTTAAATATTCAGAACTTTTAAAAATAGTAAAGTTAACAAAGCAGGTTCTTCCAAACCACTGACGATATTGTATGACAGTTATTAAAAGAGCAGACTATGCATTCTTATATCATGTGAGAAAATATTCACATTAATAAAAGAAATATTGCATATGTCAAAAATTTTGATAATTTTGGGCTGCACTCTTTCCAATGAGAGTGCAAGCACGTTTGACACCATAGGAATTTGAACACGCGATCTACAGACTCACAAGTCGAGTTTAATGGTCAGTGGTTAAATTGATTAAATTTATTCGAAACGCTTTCGTATTTAAATTTTGATATACTCATTTATTTATATTAACTTCAACATCGAAATTAATTGAGCTCTTACCAATTATCATCCAGCAGTGTGATTCTAAGCATCCAAATAAAAACTTTCATTTCTTGTTAGTTCACTATCCAATAATCTTTCTCTTAGATCATTTCCGAACTCAATTTCTGATTGTTTTGCTGTTCGTGTTTCTCTTCCCAACCCACCTCTTAAGTTAAGGCCACTGTCAAAACCCAAGCCAAAGTTTGGGTCTTTTTCAAACATATTCTTGTATTTTCCATTTCCACTACCTATTACGAATCCTGGTTTACTGGTAAAACCACTTTTATTCCTATCTCTTTCAACAGCGCTCCTATTTCACCTTTTATCTTTATGACCACCATAACCATTGTAAATGTTTTCGGTTATTTCGTTCCTAGCGTCACTTCTGACAGTGTGGACGATAATAATCAAAAGTAGAAAGAAAACCTGAAAAAATAAACAGCAAAAATCATTTCCCTTATGAAACTATGACCAATAAAAAACAAACAAGCTACTCGGTTGGTCTGTGAGGAAGTTGTGTAGATCCATAGTTATTTTACAGACACAAACAGATACACAAACACAAACTCGTACAATGTAACTCAGCCTATCGTATAACAATCTCCCCATAAAGCTTTAAGATTTTATTGTAAAATGTTCTTATGTAGAATAGATTACTATAAAACAAATGGCATTATTCTTCTAAAGTCTAAATCGTTAAGCCTAACTTGTATAAATAAATGTATTTGAAATTTCAAAAGATTGAAAATATACTAAATCTAGTCAACATAAGCGTTATTTTGCTGATGTTGTGACAGATACCATACGAAGAGCATGGTGGGAAATTCGACATAATTCCTCCTGTTTGTTGTTTCATATGAAGAGAACATTTGTCAAAGTGCTGTTTTACTGGGAATTCTTTTATACTATATATAAGTACCTTTTTAAGAATTGCGTTATCTATTTATATCTTAATTACAATGTCCCGAAATTTGATCAGTAATTAATTTTTGTCTAATTACACTGGGGAACACTTTTTCAGTAACTTTGAGTTGCATTGGATATTTTAACTGATTCTGAAGGAGTTTAAGGCGCTGATTTCAAATCTGAAATTAGTGTTTCTCTACAAGCTCTAGTTTGTATGCAATTTGAGGTTAATGAAATTGTACAAATGTGAACTTGCGTAAACCATGAATAATCATTTTCACGTCCTTATATATAGATAGCTTCTAATATTTTGATCATTCTTCTTTTGTTTCAGATCAAACATGGCTTCCAAAAATAGATATCATTGCAGAAACAAGCCTGATGCATTCTGCTACATATGTGGATGCTACACACTCAATCGTCACAAACGTAACATATCCTCGTTCGTCAAGCGTGCCTACAAGGCATATTTTGAAGTTCATCTTGGTGATCAAGACAAGCAATGGGCTCCTCATGTTGTGTGCCACAATTGTGAGGAAATGCTTCGAGACTGGACCAAAGGAAAACGCAATGGTCTGCCTTTTGGTGTTCCAATGATTTGGCGCGAGCCCACCAACCATGTAACTGACTGTTATTTCTGCATGGTAAACACAACGGGTGTTGGGAAGAAAAACCGACATAAGATTACGTATCCGAACATTCCCTCAGCTATTCGGCCTGCTCTGCAATCTGAAGAAGTTCCTGTTCCAGTTTTCAAAGGCTTGCCTTCATTGGACGATAAAGACATTGGACATGATACAAGCGAACAAGACAGTTGTGACAGTGAATTGTCAGAAAAGTGTACACAATCGGAGAACTGTTCTTCTGACCCTGAACCTTTACCCGTCCCCAAATTGATAAGCTATTCCTATAATTTCCTATAATAACGAAAAATTAAAAATAAATAAAAATGTCAAATTGCATAAAATTTGTAGCTTGCAGACAAAAACCGACTTCAGATTTGAAATCAACACACTCAAATTGACTATAGAAAGGTCTTTTTTTAAATGCAACAAAATGAGTGTTCCCCAGTGTTATCTCATATTATTCTGCGTAGAGAAGTGCTAATTTTTATACTGTAATAATACCACACAACAAATACAACTATTTGTCTCCGGTGACTTGTGTTACAGTTTAACCAATAATTAACTTATATAATAAACTGTAGAAGACTTACCACTGTTTTCATCTTCATTAGAGGGCGATAAGGTAGAAGACGTTGATAGCACCTGTAAGTTAGTCGGTTATGTTAAAAGCATTCTTTAAGTTTTCGTATTTACCAAACGTGGGGATATGACGCAATCATACTGAAGGCCATAGCTGTGAGTTACGAAACTCTCGAATGTTATATGACAAATTATGCGAAGGTCATATTTCATAATTGGCTATTTCGTCAGATTTATTGCGAAACGAATTTAGATAACAAATGAACGCAACAAATTTCACAAAATGTTTTAATTTCTTTTGGATACTGGTGTATTTTCAAAATCCGTCATCATGACAAATAGACATTATGGTGTTTATATCGTCAGTTCTTCGAAAAGTAAATTACAGAATAATTTGTTTCTCTTTCTTGAAATCTGAATTATTTTATGTGAAAAATTTATTTGTCTTCTATTTTACATTTTATTATTATTTATTTGTTTTTCATACTCCTGTTCAGTTTAGGATAGGTAAACTGACGTTATGTTTTCTGAATCTTTCACTCTGAGTTATTAATGACAACATTATGTGTAAAGTTCTCATTTTACTTAAATTATACGTTTCACGGTGGTTCCAATAATTATTTCTTATTTACTTAATGTTCTATGTTTCACAGTAGAGACAACTGAATACACGGAAAACTCAGACAGATAGCCGGATGTGGCTTTGCTGTAATAAAAGCACATATATAAATAAACTTACCGATAGCTATTTTCTATTGACAGGTACTTATATCATCAGAGTTTCTTCTCAGTTGGTATAGAATGTAAGAGTAACCTCCCATGTTGTCGTTAAATAAATTTCTTTATATAGTATACTTATATCGTATTCCGCAATCTATATTTGCCTTTTACAAGCCGGTCGGTAAAGAAACACGCATTCAGCAATAGATATTACACATATATAGTGTGGTTGTAATAATATTATGATAAACTCTTAAAAATCTTGAAAATCTCTGCAAAATAATCAGGAAATGCAACGGTTAACAATGTAATAGGTCTAATACTAACGTGTCATGTTAAGTGTAAATGTATTTTATAATGTTTATTAGGTTTCATTTTATTCACTTTTTTACGATTACACTACATTATTAGCTTGATATTTTGTTTAGAAATAACCTAGATCTTATGAGATATTGTTGATATTATGGCTGTTAAGAACTAGAAATGTTATTCTTAATTAGCTGTATTAATCTCTGGATTTATTATCTAATTCTGATCACCTTTGGTTCATTAGATCACAAGTTAGTGAATATAATAAAATCGTTTGTGCTTTTAAGAGTTTTGATGAATGTTATTAAAGTAAACAATAAAATGTCATACTGTTTTCCTGTATCACAGTAAAACTGTAACCATGCAGGAAATATGGAAGTGTCAACGTAAAGTAAGGCCAATGTCCTTCTTCTTCCACACTGATTTAGTTACTTATTAAAAGGAAACGATTAAAATAGATAAAATAAACTATTATATGTTGGGACTGGAACTGCCATACATGGAGAAATATATAAATTTAAGTTTTATTTTTTATACGTTCTGAAATCATGATTTCATTTGATAAAAGGAAGTTTCTATATAAAAATGTTCTAGAGTATAGCGCCATCTAGTTGTACTGAACAGTATAAAAGAATGACAAAAAAATATTGTTTTGTGTGTGCCTGTTGACTAAGGAAATTTTAATTTAAGATTATAATAAAATCACATCTAATAATGATTTTTGACTATAGATGGTAGTAACGATTCAATAGCGAACTTTAATTAATCAGGCGGTCACTGCTTTCATTTTTATTTTTTTTTTAAATTAATCTTTTGATGTCACATCAGTGTGCGGCCCAATAATATCACTGATTATGCAGTTTTGAAGACTGTTTGTTCGAAAGATATTTTGCAATGCTACATAAATCTGATAATTTAAATTACATACAACTTATTTCAGTTTCAAAAAGAAATTTTCTATAATTCATATACCAAGACTTCGAAATTAATATTCTTTCTTTTATCGTGTAGAAATTGTTTACAAATTAGAAAGAAAACAAACTTTTAATTAGATATATTTATTATTTCCCTCATCACAGTGACATTTTTTATTATTATGTTCCTAAAAAAAATTTAAACAAACATCAGAAAAGAGAAGAACATTGATAACAAATGAATATATATCACACTCATCTTGACTTTTTGGGGAATAAACTCGATTTTTATTTCCAAAATACATTTTGCAGTTCGACTTTCATGTATGAACTTGGAATCAGGCTAACTGTTTGTAGCCCTTGTTTCTTTATCCAGTGTTCATAACGAGCTTTGCCATCCTGTTCACACAAAAA
>NC_134830.1:155229649-155300588 GCF_004210375.1 Tachypleus tridentatus
AAACATAGATTATTTTAAGTGTTTGATATATGTCTGTTTCCATTCTTGTTACTTTTGTTCTAAAGATTATACTGAGGGATATTTTGTCACTGGGAGACTATTCTGGGTCAAAGAAATTATTCTTATTAATTTTATTATTGTAGAATAAATATTGATTACCTTTTGTTAGCTAAAACAGAAGATTGTTTTGTTTGTTTTGAATTTCGCACAAAGCGACTCGAGGGCTATCTGTGCTAGCTGTCTTTAATTTAGCAGTGTAAGACCACCACCACCGGTAGTCATCACCACCCACCGCCAACTCTTAAGCTACTCTTTTACCAACGAATAGTGGATTGACCGTCACACAGCCCCTTACCCCTACTGAAAGCTGGGTAAGCATGTTTGGCGCGACTGGGATGGAATTCGCGACCCTCAAATTACGAGTCGCACGCCTTAACACGCGTGGCCGGTATTTTATTTATTAATGTTATTATCTCACATGAATTAAAATGTATAGTCTTGTCTTTCAACAACTATCACACCATTTCGTCACTGATGTGTTAATTTTGCAACAAACTGCTTTGTTTACTTTACTGTTTTTAAAATCGTTGAATATTTAAAGATTTCGCCGTTTTCTCATTGTTAATACAAGCAATTGGTTTTCAGGTAATGTATAATGTGTGTGAGCTTAAAATGTATAAGTAACATTAATGAACGTGTTAAGTTTGAAATGAAAAACATAATGACCTTAGGTCACGTTATTTTCTTAATACAAAGCTACACAGAGGGCTATCTTAACTTTGTTTATCGCATAGAACCTACACCATATATTAACGATTAAAGTCACTAAAGTCATCGATAACTATGTAGAGATTTATAAAGAAGACATTTTGTAATTCTTTAATGAAAATTATTTTTTTTTAAAGTAGAAAGGTTTTACATATATATATGTACAGGGTTTGTTGAAACCAATTACAAAATTAATTGTTTGATTTGGAATTTCTCGCAAAAGCTACTCGAGGGCTATCTGTGCTAGCCGTCCCTAATCAAGCAAGAATAGAGGGAAGGCAGCTAGTCATCACCACCCACCGCCAACTCTTGGGCTTTACCATCGAATAGTGGGATTGACTGTCACATTATAACGCCCCACGGCTGAAAGGGTAAGCATGTTTGCGCGTCGGGGATGCGAACCCGCGACTCTCAGATTACGAAGCGCACGTTTTAAAGCGCTAGGCCATGCCAAACCACTACAAAATTAATAAAATACATGAATGAAATAGTTTATAGTTTTCTTAAAAGATGAAATACCACACAACCCTTAATAATAATTAAAATTTAAATAATAACTTACTTACACCATCATGACACTTTATGTGATTCAATTCAATTTATATGAAACTTGATAAGTTTTTATAATTTTACACTTTCTTAGGATCCGATTCTCGTCGGTAAAATGATGTCCTGAAGTCTTACCTTCATTCAATTAAGAACCAGAAAATTATGTAGTACGAGAACAAATTCTAATTGAAATTACTATAAACTTAATTAATTTAAAAAAACAATTTGAATTGCAACAAGTTTGATTTTTTAGAATAGAAAATGAAATGTAAATTATATTTAAAAAGAAATATTTCATGAATTTATTTGTCCGTGTGTTTCTCTTGTACCAGTAACAAGATTCGATACAAAATCATATGCTTAGATAGGGTAGTTTCTGTTAGAATACATCCAGTCCTGACTAAGGAAAACTTGAGCGTTAAATTATATTATAAAAAATATGAGATTAAAAAAATAGTGAATTTAATCACTAGTCCCCTGAGCTGTAGCATAGTATAAACTATACAAATATGTTTCTGTAAATAATAGAAACTATACAAGGGTGTTTCTGTAAATTATTTAAACTATACAAGAGTGTTTCTTTAATTAGTGCAAACTATACAAAGGTCTTCCAGTAAATAATATAAACTATAGAAGGGTGTTTCTGTAATTAATATAAACGATCCAACTATCTTCTTAAATAGTGCAAGCTATACAAATGTGTTTCTGTAAATAATATATACTATACAAATATGATTTTGTAAATAGTATAAACTATACAAGTATGTATGATCAGGATGAATTAAAGCAATGGAGAATCTTCAATAGTTGCGGCACTTGATATTATTTTAGAAAGGGTTAAAAGTTAATTAATATATCAGACCTTTCCTCTCATTTTTAGTTACTATAGTTTTGTGTGCTAGTAACACCATGTGTGGAACATGCTGACTGCCGATTGACTGCCGATTGACTGCCGATTCCATTTTATTACCCATCACGACCTCTGCTAACCTACACTCAATTTGAAATTCTTCCAGTCATGACAAGAGTAAAGACGTTGACGTTACTAGACATCGCCATACGTAGGGTCATCTATGCCAACACTACGATCACCTAATATATGGTATTAAAGTCTTCATCATGATAAGATAAATCTTTGTTTTGTAATCATCAGATTCGACTCCTAATACTTCTTTTTTACTTTTTCTGGTTTTCATCAGTCATATATCTGTACTGATATTGTTTCCTTTCCTTCAGTTTGTTTAATCTATTAACATCTAATAACTGTTTTCTTTCTATGAAGTTCTTGAATCTCAAAATTGATTACACTTGTTTGTTTAAGGACTTTAAAAGGGCCTTCCGTGGTTTTACTTGTTTATTTGTATCTCATTTCTTAACAATAGGCGTATATAATAATAGTTTATCTCGTAATTTCACAACATTAGTTTTTTATATGCTTGTTCCTCACATCGTTAAGTAGCTTTTGTTAAATGTTTGTCAGTCAACTCTGATGTAAACTACATTCTTTCTTATAGCTTGGTGTTGTAATCATAATCTACTGCATGATTAAATATTTTATTAGACATTATCTCTGCATGAGCAGCAGTACATCTCTCTGCTATTTGTGAAAGAACTTTGCAGAGTAGACTCATTTTCATCACTTAAGTAATAAATGAACCAGCGCATCCCAAGTTATCTGATATTCTCGGTAATGAGAGATCATATTCTACTGAATCCTTCTACTAATACGATAGCAGCTGGATGAAAAGCAGTTGTTTCTGTTTTATGGGCAATTAACAACTGACAAATGTCTTTTATTAACTTGGAAACGAAGTTAATATTCCTATTCGTTACTAAGTACTGGGGTACACTGTATCTCGCTACTATGTTATTTACAAATGTTCAGCAATCAATTTCCTTTTTTTGATCAGGCAAGCATACTGGCTCTCGACATCTATTTCACTTGTGTGCGGCTACTAACAAGTATTTATTTTCTCTGTATGAAGTAGGTAATGGACCTAAAGTGTCTTTTGTTTTGATATTCCATGCCTGAATCACAATAATCTTTAATATCCTAGCGCATATTTAGTTAAAATAACCGTCTATTTATTCTCATGTATGTTTATGCAAAACTAAATGTGCTACAAAAAGTTGTATAATGATATGTTTTCCTAACCTTCGTCTTTAGATTATGTGGTACGACTAGCAATCAAGACGTGTCCTTATTCGTCTTCATTTCACTATTAGTTCTCTCCTGGTCTTCTATTTAAACTCATACAAAAAATTTCTTCAAGGAGTGGAAAGTTGTAATTACTCGCGCACTTCACTGTTTTACACGCACTTCAATTTCTCATTTAACACTTCTTCGCTCAGTTTTATTCCACTTGAATAACATTATCGTAATGTGGGTTTTCTTTTATCTGTCATTGATTGTTTTTCGGGTAATATTTCAAAACTTTTTTTGTTATCGTCTCTGGCTAATTAATCTTGTTTTCTACACCTGTTCTCAAACTTTTCATTTTTAGAATCTCAAATATATATATATATATTAATTGATTCTATTAAAATTTTATCTGTATGTTTAACTTACGATTAGCTAACCTAACCAATTAATTACGAATTTAATAATAACGTGTAGCTATTAAAAATCACTCTACATCAAAATCAGATGGGGTTTCGTCACATAATTCAACCACTTCAGTGCTCTGTGAGAAAGACAACCTTCTGTTGTTGCCCGGGCCTAATTTGGTTTTATTATTGAATTTAAACAGTTCATCTAACTTACAACATATCATTAAAACCAGTCTTTCATGTTTTGTGCATATCACACTACTTACTAGTTTAACTGTAAAAAATATAATGATTTCATTACTGAATCAGTCAACTTCCAATTATCTCAGTTACTTCCTTCTGCTGTAGCTCTCACGTGGTCTACATGTTGATGAAATTCCATGATACTTTACCCAACTCTCGAAGAGATGAAGTTTCAGATTTCATCTTGCATGTTTGACAGCTCAATAAAGTTTGACTCTACAATTATATTCTGAATTATCTGCAACGTTTTTACAGACAATAGTTCTTGCCAGTCGGATACTCTTATATTCATCAAACTTCCTGAATATTTAGTTTTACTTCTAAAACTATAGGATAATGTAATTCATTGGCTGTGAACAGAACAAGTTCTATCCAATCTAAGATATCAACTATTCCTTAATTTAATTACATCAGTTTGATAATCAAACCGATTTAAATTAATTTAATATCAATAAGGTAAGTTTATCTTTTACATATAAAATAACGAAGTTCCTGGTGTCTTAATTTTGTGAAAATAAACTTTATTATATTTCTACACAGTTCAGGGTCACATACTCTAATGAGACCTTCAATACATTTCAGTATAACTACCTCTATCATTTCACAGTTTGAGCTAACGAACAGTTTCAAACCATATCCGCCTGTCTATTAAACCTTGTTTTTGTGGGTTCCGAAAGGAAATCAAAATCCTATCTTTAATATCTTTAATTCTAATAAAAATATTCTATCTTAACAAGATATCGTCTAAGGCCTCATAGTTCTCAGTTAATCCTTCCTGTAAGATCCTTACTAAACATAGATAGCTATTACCTGATTGGTCATATGAAATGACGTCATATTTTCCAAACCGCTCTCATCGAAATTAACACGACTACTTACCATAAAAGATTTCCCAATGATATTAATTCTTCTCGTGATCAAACTATTAATCGAACATACTGTAAAAATCATACATCTTCGAAAAATATCCACTTATCTCCTTATAACACAAAATTTCCTTCTTCAATAAAAATCATACCCGTCATACTCTCGTTCTTTGCCGCTATGTTTCCAATCATCTGTAGAAAAATGACAGAAGTAAAACTACAGATATGTTTACTACTAAAACATATAAAGACAAGTGTCTTATAACCACACACATATGTATGTATAACATATACAACAATGTATAGACACATCTTATATTGTCTACTTAATTCTAATTTCATCTTCCATATGGCTTAACATATTGTTAAAAGGTCCTAGTACAGAACGTGTTTCTTCACTAGAGCTAACATTAACTCTTTATCATTAGTTTTGCCTTTTCGTTTGCTTGTTTCTCTCTATGTTCAGAAGGTTGTGTTAAATGTTTATTAGGTAACTGAAAGGTTAACTGCATTCTCTGAAACAGCTCAGTGTTGTAATCGTAATCTACTGCAAGATAAAATACTTTTCGGGTTATTATTTCTTGTATAGGGATCAGTACATCTCTACCATGTAATGTAAAGAACGAACTTTCCAGAGTAGACTCATTTTCATCACTTATGTAATAGATGAACCAGCTCTTCCCCAGTTTTCTGATCTTTCCCACAGTATTGAGAGATCATACTTAGCAAAGTTCTGTTGAATTTTTCTACTAATACGTTAGCAGCTGGATGAAAGCAGTTGTTTCAGTTTTCTGGACATCTAACAATTGATAAATGTCTTTACTAACGTAGAAACGAAGTTAATATCCCTATCCGTTACTAAGTACTGGGTTACACCGTATCTAGCTATTATGTTATTTACAAATGATTCAGCAATCGTTTCCGCTTTTTGATCAGACAAGCAAGTTATTTCTTAACTCATTATTATTTTATTCACTAATCTCATAATCTAAATCACAAATCATTGGGCCAAAAACTCACATGACACTAACAGATCAATTTTAATGTTTAATTAGCCAGTCCTCAGAGTGAGTTTATAGCATATGAAGTAGGATTGGTGGCAGTCGAAGCTTTCTTTGATAATACAGTTTATTATTGCATACTATGACACCCGCCCATCAATTTTTTATTATGAGAATTGAAAGCAGTGGCGGTAAGACTAATTAAATTCGCTGTTGGTGCTTTACCATCATCTATAGTCAGAAATCATTATTAGTTGTGATTTTATCATAATCTTAAAATAAAATCTCAGACACACACACAAAAAAAAGTTTTTTAAACTCTTTGAGTCACACTAGATGGCACTATATTCCAGACAATGTTTGACAGGAATATTCATTTTTCAAATGAAATAATGGTTTCAGAACATTTAAAAAACAAAACTTAAATTTATAGATTTCTCACATTTAGCAATTCTAGTCCCAACATAAAATATTTCTTTTGACGTATATTCGTCGTTTCATTTTCAATAACGAACTGAAACACTGTTGTACAACGAGCTCTACGGCTTCACTTTACGTTAACACTTCAATAAATCCTGCATGGTTACAGTTTTACTGTGATATTGGAAAAGAGTGTGACATGTTATTGTCCAGTTTAAAAAGATTCAATAAAACTGTTAAAACTCAAACAGTATTATTATATTCACTAGTTTCTGATCTTATGAACCAATAGGGATCAGAATTTGATAAGAAATCAAAGGATTAAAATAGGTAATTGAAAAAAAGATTTATACTTGTTATAAGCCGTAATAAAGACAATATGTTAAAAGACCCATGTTATTTTTAAACAAGATATCAAGCTAATAATGTACAATAACCCTCATTAAAAAAGTTTATAAAATGAAAAAACTGATAAACATTATAAGACACATTTATGCTTGACATAAGACAAAGGTGTTAAACCTATTACATTTTAACCTTTTCGTATTTTATATTGTTCCTTAGAGATTTTCAACAAATATAACAGAATCTAATAATAGTGTTACATGCACACTATAAGCGTATAATGTCTTTTGCTGACTACATTTTCTTTTAAAACTTGATTTTTACGACAAACATAAATTGCGGAATACCATTTACAAAAGCCTTTCGATACAACATACCTTGTAAACATTATAAATTAAATATATTACAGACATTATAATAAATGAAAAAAGTGAAACTAACCTTATAAGAAAAATAGAACATACTATACGAAGCATGTTTCAATGACTCGGAAACAAGTTAGTAAATTAAATATTTGAATTAATTTCAGATCTGTTTACAGATTCTTAAACAGTTGTTGATTGAAGAAATAATGAATGTGGATAGAGAAACATATCCAATGAGAACATGAGTTGTTAATCATACATGCTATACCAACTGTGAAACAATTGTTATTAAATAAGTATCTGGCAATAAAAAATTAACGTTCGGAAAGTTTATTTATATAATGTTGTGTTTGTGTGTTTTTATTATAGTAAAGCGACATCGGTCTCTCTGCTGAGTCTTCCATATATTCAGTTGTCTGTACTATGAAACATAGAATAATAAGTCAATAAGAAGTAATTATTGGACGCACCGTAGAACGTATAATTTAAATAAAATATTTAATTTTCACCTAAATAGCCTTAAATAAACTCATTTATAAAGTTTCACATAACATAACGTAACTGTACTTGACCTAAACTCGTTTGGAATGTGACAAAGAAATAAATAATAATAATGTGTATATAACAAACATATTAAAGTTTTCACATACAATAATTCAGATTCTAGCAAAGGGAAACAAAGACAAACTAGCGATATAAACACCAAATGCTTGTTCAACATGATATCGGACTTTGAATGAACATCAGTATCAAAAAGAAAATTAAAAACATTTGTATAAAGTTTACACCGTTGATTTGTGATTTAAATTATTTTATCAATACATCTGAAGAAGATAGCCAATCATAAAGTACGACTTTTGTATAATTTAAAATCAGTAAGTAGTAATCTGATTATAACAGTTTCGTAACTCAGAGCTATGGCATTCACTATGATTACGTCATAACAATATATTATATAAATTAGTCAATTTAAAGAACACTGTTAACATAACCAAATAACTTACAGCTGATATCAACGTCTTTTAGCTTATTGCATTGGAATGAAGATGAAGTCAGTGGTAAGTGTTTTACAGCTTATTCTGTAAGTTACTTATTGGTTAAACTCTATTACAGCTCACCGGAGACAAATAGTTGTATTTGATGCATGGTATTATTCCAGTGTGAGAAGTGGCAAATTGAACATAATACTTCTTGTTTGTTGTTTCATTTGTCGAAGTGCTGGGTTACTGTTAATTCTTCTATACTATATGAGAGTTCCTTTCTGAGAATTACTTCATCAATTTATATTTCACAAATAATGACCCGAAATGAGATTAGGTCTCTTATGAACAGTAATTAATTTTGGTTTAATTATCTTACATTATTCTGCGTAGAGAAGTGCCTCTTCTCACACTGAAATGATATCATTCAACAAATACAACTATTTGTCTCCGGTGAGTTGTGTTACAATTTCACCGATAATTAGCTTATATAATAAACTGTAGAAAATTTACCACTGTCCTCATCTTCATTAGACTGCGATAGGATAAAAGACGTTGACAAAAGCTATAAGTTACAGATACGATAGAAAGTGTTCGTATTACTGCGTCGTGAATAGTTTTTCCTCATAACTTAAAAAGTGTCACGATTAGGATAATAAAAGTAAGGTATATTATAAATATTATATCAACACACATCTACATACATTTCTATGTAAATTGAACGACATATAAACTGTTTATAAACAAATAATCAAATGTAGGAGGTGCAGAAAGTGTTCGTGCGTCTACTTTAATGGTCAGTTGTGCAGCCCTTCAGGTGAATTACTTGGCGCAATCTCTCTTCATAGCCCTCCATGATCGTTTGACAGTACTCGACTAGTGTTTTCTTCCATTCTTCTTTACAGAAGGCCTCTAATTCATGCAAGGTTTTCGGATGACGTTGATTAACTCTTATCTTCAACTCATGCCAAACGTTTTCAATTGGGTTGAGATTGGGTGACTTCGTTGGCCACTCCAGAACGCTTATATGATTCCTCTGCAACCAGGATTGCACATATATCGATGTGTGATAAGCATCATTGTCGGGCTGGAAGATCCAACAATGTCCAAGCCGCAAGTTCCGAGCATAATGCTTGATATAAGTGCCTAATATATCAACGTACTCTTTTTTCATGATTCCGTTGACGCGGTGAAGGCTGCCTACACCAGAAGAGCTGAAGAAGCCCCATAGCATGATCAAGCCACCTCCGTATTTCATAGTAGGGACGATGTTCCTTGGAAGATTTCGTTCCCCCTTCTTATGGAGAATATTGCGAACATCATTGTGGCCAAAAAGCTCGATTTAGTCTTGTCTGACCAAAGAATGAGTATTCTTGCATACCTCAATCGTTCTTCTAAATGAACAGGCTTTAAATATGGATTTCTACATGGACGACATGTTTTGAACCCAGAAGAGAGTTACGTTTTCGTAACTGTATAGGTGCTTACTTCAATCCCAGTTTCCCCTTACCAGTTTCTGTATGTCAGTACTTGTTAAACAAGGGTTCTTACTAACTTTTCTGAGAACCTTCCTCTTTGTTCTTTCTGAAATTTTGGTGGGTCGTCCAGAACGAGGGAGGTTAGCAGTTGACTCTGAGAGCTTAAACTTGGCAATTATTGTTTGAATAATAGATTTCTGCACATTAAGTTGTGTATTAACAACGGAAAGAGATACACGAGACTTGTATTTTACAATAATTCGGCTCTTTAAATCACTGGACAGTTTATTCTTGTTTGTCATAAAATAATTTATAGTTGTGTTAAAACATGAATTTCCTCTAATTAACCAAGAGAAAGTTTTCAACTCTTTGCCAACCTGAAGATGACCTGAGAAGGTGGAAATGTTGTTCTCAACTTTATCTCAGTAAATGTTTTAATTCCAATACCAAACATCTTAAGATACATTTTTACTTGAAGTTGGTTTCTCGTCATCACGAATAAACTTCCCAAATCCTTTGAAAATAATTAAATTTAATTAAATAACTCACTTATTACAACATCGAAAATTTTGTGCTTTTTATTTAATTTATATGAAACTTTATATGTCTTTTTTTTTTAAAGCTTGTGAGGATCCGGATTATCACCAATAGAAATGATGTTCTGAAACTTTGCCTTTATTGAATTAACGACCTAAAGGTTATAATAGTGCAATAAAAATATATTCTTGAATTTACTGTAAACATAATTTTGAAGTAATAAAAAATTTCATAGAATAAACTGAATCAAGTAAGAAATAAAGTGTAATTTATAGTTAAAAGAAAACTTTCGTTAATGTGTCTGTCTGTGTGTTTCTCCTGTTCAAGAAACACGATTTTATACAGAATCAAATGCTGGCTTAGGTTAATTTCCGTAAAATATATTTCAAGTGTTTGCAATTCGAAAAAAAATGGTCCAAAAAACGTAACTTTATTCCATTTTGTTTTCCTTTTGGTTACTACGGTCTGCACTATAGGAAGTAAAGCTAAAATGGAAATAACATAGAAAACCGGAACATCTACGATGGTTGCGGTGATCACAGTTTTGTTTTCCTTTTGGAAACAAAGGGGGAGACATGGGAGTAACAGTGATCCAGGTTTTGATAAAAGTAATGGAAATAAAGGAGAAAATGTTAGAAAGAGACACAACTAGAGGCTTAGACACTACCTTGAGAGGTGGTGAAAGCTACAACAACAGTTTGGGTTACGAAAGAGTATTGGATAGTGAGCTAACAAAGAATGACCGTCACAATTTGTTTACAGAAAATCGTAATAGCAGAGGATAATTGGTAACAGCTAATTCAGGTTACTTTAAACTATTGAGTATGTTAAACTTTTAATATATAAATATTGCGAAATTTCACCTTTCTCGTAAGAATGATACAAAATTTAATTACCTGGTCATGCCGCTTGATTTTTAGCGTGAGGGTCATGGGTTTAAATATTCGTCATACGAAACATGCTGACCATTTCAGTTGTTCAGACGTTTTTATGATAACGGTCAATCCTACGATTCATTGGTAATATAGTAGCCCAATAGTTGATTTACACTGATAAATTAGAGACTGCTAGCACAGATAGCCCTCGTTTAACCCTCTGTGAAATTAAAAAGGAAGAAGCAAACCAATTCAGGAATACAAAATTGAAAGTAGGTAAAATGATTAAACAGTTTATAATTCTGATAGTAACTTACTGATTGACCAACATTTATCCCCAAGTGGCACAGCGGGAAGTCTGTGTATTCACATCAACAGAAATCGGGTTTTGATAATCGTTGTGGGCACGTACAGGTTGCCCACAGAGTAGCTTCGTAATCTGAATTGTGAAATAAAAAAAACTGTTGATTGAAATTAAGTTCGATTTTTTAGAATAGAAAATGAAGAGTAATTTATACTTTAAAACATCTTTAGATAATTTGTTGGTGTGTGTTTCTCATGTACCATTAACACTGTTTGATACAGAATTATATGCTTACTGGTGGGTAGATTCTTTAGAATATATTTCCAGTCTGAATCAGGGAAACTTTGGCGTTAATGTTATACCACAAAGACATTGAGAAAACAAAACAACAGTCAAACGAATCACCAATTCCATCGGCTGTAGAATAGTATAAACTGTACAAGTTTGTTTCGGTGTTGGTAAATGCGTGTATTAACAGCAACAATGTACGAATTGATTTATTTATCATCTGCTTATTTTCAACTTCTCCAAAATTATCTGATGTTTTATAATTTTCAAAAGTTCAGATTTTAAAAACTTGCTTCGTTTCCTTATACTGATTAAGATATTTTGACAAAAATATGTGGGATAACGAAATAAATTCAATTGATTTATTAAAGAGAAACCCACATGTAGTTTTATGATATTTAGGTTCATTTTTTGATACCACGGTGTACTAGATTTCAACTTCTCAACTGAACAAAAATGGATACGTTTAAACATGGTGATAAGTTAATAATGAACAGTTTTCACGAGTAAAATAATATTTTAAATAATTTATAAGAACTACCAGGAATGTTGGAAAAATGATATATTCGATTAGTTTAAATATAAATTACGTAAAATTATTCATCCTTAGTCTAAATTGTTCAGCTTAACTTGCATTGATAAATGTAATTATAAATCATTGATTAATTTAGTGAATATAGTCAATATAAACATCATTTGACTGGTGTTGTAACAACTATCATTGAAGGAACTTGGCGGAAAATACAATATAATTCTTCCTGTTTGTTGTTTTATACGACGAGAACATTTGTCCCAGTGTTATTTTACTGGGAATTCTGTTATATTGAATTTGAATAAAAATTTATATTTCACTAAAAATGTCTCATAATGATATTTGGTATCTTCTCATCAGAAGTCAATTTTAGTTTAATTATCTGGCATTATCTACGTGGATAACAGCAACTTCCCATGAGGGAATGATACCATGCAACAAATACAACTATTTATCTTCGGTGAGTTACGTTGCAGTTTAACAGATAATTAAGTTATAGCATAAACTGTAAAACACTTCCCACTATCCTCATGTTCATTAGATTGCGATAAGGTAAAAGTCGTTGATATCAGCTGTAAGTTAGTTGGCTGTGTTTAAAGTATTCTTGAAGTTTACGTATTTAGATAAAAGAGTGATATGACGCAATCATTCTTAAGGCCATAGCTGTGAGTAATGAAAATGGGATGTAACTTTCTATCATTAGTTTTACTAAAAGAAATGTTGTACTCTATATTTAGCTTTTTCTTCAGGTGTATTTGCAAGTCCGATATCAGACAAATAATCTTTATTGTGTTTATATCGTCAGTTCTTCCAAAAGTAAATCACAGAGTTATTTGTTTTTCTTCAATACAATCTCAATTATTTTATGTGAAAAAATTTAATTAGTTTTTATTTTATCAATTTATTATTATTTATTTATCTATCACACTCAAACTTACCTTTTGTGTTTAGGTTAGATACAGTTACATTATGTTATGTGAGTTTAGTTTAGACTACTTTTCATTGACAGAAACTTATTTTATAACAACTTTTTTTACCGTTGGTATATCATGTGTGATTGACAACTCGAGTTCTCATAAAATAATAAATTTTATGCACGTTATAATTTCAATTAACAGCTGTTTGTGGTAATATAAACATACCTGGAATCATTGCAAATGTTTAATACACCTTACAATCTTGTTTCCAAGTCATTCAGACCTGTTTCATAAAGTTTGTTCTGTTGTTCTTTAAAGGTTAGTTTCACTAACTTATTGATTATAATGTCTGTAATATATGTAATTTATAATATCTATAATGTATGTTGTATCAAATGGTTTACGATAATAGTATTCCGCAATCTATGTTTATCGTATATGAACCGGTCTGAAAAGAAACCGTTGTCAACAATTGATATTTCTTGTTTACAGAGTGCTGTAAAAACTATTATTATAAACTCTTCTACCTATTGAAAATATTGAAGAAATTATATGAAAAATATAAAGGTTAACAAATAACAAGTCTAACACTAATGTCTCATGTAATGTATGAATGTGTGTTATAATGTTTATCAATTTTTCATTTTTTTCAACTTGTATAAGAATTATTAGCTTGATATCTTGGTTTGGAAATTAGAAAGATATTATGTGATATTTTCAATATTACGGTTGATAATAAGTGGTAATCTTATTTTTAATTAGCTACATTAATCACTAGATTAATTATCAAATTCTGATTCACATTAAATGATAAGATCAAAATTAAGAATAAAATTGTTTGACTTTCAACAGTTTCAATGAATCTTATTAAACCAGACAATAAAATGTCATACTGTTTTGTTGTATTGAAGTCGTACCGTAGATACGCAGAAAGTCTGGAATTGCTAAGGTAAGTAAAGCCAAAATGATCATTCTTTGACACTGTTTTTCGCTACGTGTCTGTCCACAAATAAGACTGTATTTTAAGATCATGATAAAATCACATCTATTAATGGTTTCTGACTGTGAATAGCAGTAAAGTATTAGTAGTGAATTTTAATTCATCTTGCAGCCACTGATTTGATTTGTTAAAATGAAAATAGGTTGGTAGATGTCACAGTATCTAATTATAAACTGTGTTATGAAATAAAGCTTCCACGATAGCCAACCATACTTCGTAATCCAGATATTTACACTGAGGATTTTGTAATTACTCATAAAAATTGATGTCACGTGAGTGTGTGGCCCAATAATGTCACTGTTTTTGGAGTTTTGAATACTGTTCGAAACTGTTTTTGCAATATTACATGGGCATAATAATTTAAATGAGATACAAGTTATTTTGGTTTTAAAATCAAATTTTCTATGATTCATACAGGCAGACTTCAAAATAAATATTTATTTTTTTTCTATAACGTAGAAATTGTTTAAAAAACAGGAAGAAAATCAATTCTTCTTTAGATCAAATTATTATTTTGTTTATCACGATGAACACTTTTATTATTATGTTTTTCAAGATAAATGTAAGTAAACTAAAGGAAAGAGAAGAACATTGATGAGAAAGGAATATAAATCCTTATTCATCTTCATATGTTTATGTGAAATACTCGTCTTTTATTCTTAAAACTATGTGTTGAGTTCATTCTTTTATTTATCCACCTGTTGTCAAGCTGGCATTGTGTGACTATTGTTTTTTTTCCAATGTTGGATACGTACGTTCGTGTCCCATTCTCACAAAAATTTTCAGTTCAGGTTAATTTGTGCTACGTTATGTTAGTTGAAACTTTAATGCTTTGTTGTTTGATTCTTTAAAAAATTAGAAACTTCGTATAACTTGATTGTCAACCTCACAACATACAAAACTTTTAGGATTTTACAATATAGCTAATGATGCTGTTTGTAGTTGACCTTATTAAGAAGTTCAAGATTTTCGTACGAACCAAATGAGCAATAGGAAGATGTTACTATTGTGTAGAATACCTTTCAAACTTGTTTTGGAGGAATCAATGAACAATCACCACTCACTCTGCTAATATACTGCAGCTTCTAGTGATGGTATTAATTGTGCAATATTAATACAATAAACCAGTGAACCTTCAGGCAAAGAAAGTATAAACTGTTTCTCATTATTTCTGTACCAGTAATGTGACGTCTCAAGAGAAAGTAACCTCTTAGTCTGAAACCTATAACCCATAATCCCTGGATAATCTTTTAATAGGCTCTAATCTATCATCAAATCAATAAGTTCATATTATGAAAAGCTGTTGTTTCCCAGATGTTTTATGTTGAAGCCACTCCCTATTATCATTTCTGTTGACACTCAGAAATTTACTATAAATATAATAGAATATATTTTGGTTATTTACACCACCTGTTGCTGCCATAAGAAATAACAAATAATACTGAATAGAAAAAAAAGTATCAAAGTGGACGCAAAACCAAATACTATCGAGAAATGACATGTCGAGCGCCTATAACCGTTTATATGCTAGCGGTGTGTTTCTCATGGGTTCTATAACAACCAATAAAGCTCTCACTATGTAAAAATCTATATCCAGTTGTTGTCAACATTTTACGCATAGCAAAATGTGACCAGATCTCAATAAAAAGATTCACTTATGTAAAATTACATGTGACATTTTTTTCTAGAAATCTGGAAGTGATGGAGAAAAATGGTTATCATTTCTGGATTCAGCGAACAGAATTACTGTATAACTTTAACTGGCGATAGAAACTTATGCATTTTGTTTCAGAAAGTTTATTCTAAATAATTATCCCATCCACATGTCGTGTGAAAGTGAATTTCATTATCACAACAGAAGAATACAGAAAGTATTTTATTAGTTTCAAAATATATGACAAATAACAACCTTTTTAATGTACATTTTATAATCTCTTGGGTTTTCTTGTGCTGGCTCATTATGCATTATTTTAATTTGACATTGACGTTAATTTAGAAAAACATAAATGTAAAAGGGAAGACCACTATAAAATATAGGAAAATAGGTAGAATGGAAAGTTAGAAAAGAAAATTAAAGAAAATTAAACACATTTAGACTTGTAATATTCTAATCCTATGTGTGTGTAAGTTTGTGTGAAACGTTGCCATCGTTTAGAAATATGAAAAAATCACTCTTGAGGTGTAGGCGTTGCAAACTGATATTTTTCCCTTATAAACTTATCAGAAAGTATGTCAGACCTCAACGTCACATATTAAATATTTAATTTTCCTTATACTTAAGAGAAAATAAATATGTAACATCACCATAAGATTTTAGGCCTAGAAGTACCATCAGAACGAAATTTAATTCAGTCGTTGAAGAACGTTAAAGCTGAATAAAGAGTTTAACGTTTCAGACCTGGTAAAATAATCCAGGATTCAGTTGGTATCTTTTTATAAATTAAAACAGCGTAAAATATATTCTTCAAACGTTAAATGCTGAAAAATATAGCAATATGAAATTATTTCCTCGCTTTTCACAATTGTTAAAAAAAACAAGAAAGAAAAAGCCATCATTTCACACATCGATACAATCGTTCCTTAAAGTTTATTTATCCTACCCGCTCCCCTAGTCGCCTGTGAAATAACCATTTCTATATATACTTGTATTTGATGTTCTATTTTCTGGTTTAATTCACATAAATCGTCTGTCGTTGCTTTTCCGAACAATAATTTCAAAACATTTCCACCAACGTCTATAAAACCACGTTTTTTGTGGAGTCAGATCGGAAGTAGAAAAATATCTTTATTATCCTTTAAATCTAATAACAAATCTTCTATCTTAAGAAGATATCGTTTATCTTAGGTATTATAGTTCTTAATTACTATTTCCTGTAAGATCGTTACTAAACATAAGATAGCTGTTCCCTGATTTCTCACTTGAAATTACGTCATGTTTCCCGACCATTGTCATCGAAACTAACGCGACGACTTACGTAAAAAGATTACAAAACAAACAAACAAACAAACCCGAACCATTTTGTAGGATATTAGATATTAGTTCTTTTCGTATTCAAACTATTAAGCAAACGTACTGTGGAAATGGTTTATTTTCAAGAATTATCCACCTATCTTCTGACAACTTAAAATTTCTTTCTTCAATAAGAATCATGCCCGTCTGATTTTTAGTGGTACAATACTCTCTTTCCGCCGCCATGTTAACACTCATCCATAGAATAATTATCGTAGTAAATCTACAGATGTATGAACTACCAAAACATATAAAGACAAGAGCCTTATAACCACACACACATATCTATACAACTACACAGCAATGTTCATACATATCCCATGTTGTCCACGTAATTCTAATTACAGTTATGCATTTCTCTTAACATATTGATATAAGCTTGTTGCACACAACCAGTTTCGTCATAAGAGCAAGCATTAACTCTATTAATGTTATTTTTATTCTAAATACAGCTACTTGTGGATTGAATTTCACTCGTCTCTTTGTAGTGGTAAGCATTACTTCAGGTTGACTTGGCACAGGACCACTTAATCTACCCCTATAATCATCTTTAACACTATAAGCTGACGTCGTTGTAGGCGTTATTGACAAACTGTCCTTGGGCACAGTGATGTTAACGTCACTTGACCCTCTGTTTCAACATTTCCACCACCTAATATGGTATTAATGTCATCTAACTTTTAATTATATATCTCGACTTCACTTATCTCTTCATCATCAAAAGATAAATCTAGTTTATTCGAGTAATTAGATTCGACCTCAATATTTTCTTTTTATCAGTCAGCTGGTTTTCCTCAGTCATATATACGTACTGATATGTTTTTTTTTCCCTTCAGTTTCTTTAACACGTGCCAACTGTTTTCGTTTTTGATGGATTTCTTGTATTTCAAAATAAATTCGACTTGTTTTTTTTAGGACTCTGAGAAGGCCTTTTCATTGTTTTACTAGTTTCTTTCTATTTCCTATTTTAAAAATTTAAAAAATAGTTTAACTGTTAATTTTATATCATTAATTTTAATCCTTATTTACTTGGGCCCGGCATGGCCAGGTAGTTAAGTAACTCGACTCGCAATCACACACGCACGTGTATATAATGTACACGAGAACCTTTCATTTTACATTGTGCACAGGACCGGCATAACCAGGTGGGTTAAGGCTTTCGACTCGTAATCCGAGTATCGCGGGTAAGAATCCCTGTCACACTAAAACATGCTCGCCTTTACAGCCGTGGGGGCGTCATAAAAGAGTGGCCCAAGAGTTGGATGTGGTTGTTGATAACTAGCTGCCTTCCACTATTCTTACATTGCGATATTAGGGACGGATAGCGCAGATAGCCCTCGAGTTGTTTCCGCAAAATTCAAAACAAACAAACATATTTCCTCGTTTTTCTCTATGTTCAGCAGCTCTTGTTAAATGTGTAACAGTTAACTCAAAAGCCATGGGCATTTTTTGTTATAACTCAGTCTTGTAATCATAATCCACAGCATGATTAAATATTTTACACTCTAATTAATATAGGCAGCATTACATCTCTACCATGTAGTTGAAAAAACGGACTTTCCAAAGTAGACTCATTTTGAGCACTTTGTAATAAATGAACCAGCTATTCACAAGTTTTCTGATCTTTCTCACAGCATTGAAACATCGTATCCAACAAAGTCCTTCTGAATATTTCTACTAATACGGTGAGAGCAGAACGAAAAGCAGTTGTTTCAGTTGTTTGTTTGTTTTTTGGTATATAACAACTGTGAACTTTCTTTTATTATTTTTCTATATCTGACAGTACATTCTGGAGTACAACGTGTCTAGCTACAATGTTATTTACATATGCTTTAGCAATAGTTTTCACTTTTTTATCAGAACACAAGTTATTTGTTAACTCATCTTTATTTTGTTTACCAATCACATGATTTTAATCCAAAATTACTTCTAATTCATCCTCATTTTCAGTTTTACTTTCTCTTATTTTGTTAATAGATTATTCTCTTCAGTTTCAGTGGCTCTTACTATTATGTAACATGGAACATTTACATTAGAATGTTTTCTAACTGTTATATGAATTACTTCAAAATCATAATCTTGGAATAAGAATGACCAACATGGCTAACATCGAGGAAGAGTTCATTAATGTCATTTCTAATCATAATGGTACATGATTTGTGATGATAGTAAATTTCCTACAATACAGATAACAACAAAAGGTTTTCATTCAATACATTACGGCTAAACATTCTTGTTCTGGGACTGAGTAATTTACTTCAGCTTTTCATAAATGTCTACTGTAATAAGTTAAAGGATGTTATTTTTTGTTTTCATTTAATTATGGCAATATTACATTTATAGAATAACCTGAAATATGTATGTTTATTATAATTTAGTTACTAACGCCTGAGTAACTTAAAATGATAGATTTTAATACAGCGTCTCCTAATTTCACGAAAGCTTTTTGTCTTTTATCTGTCCAAATAACATGTGTTCAATTCTTAGTTAGCTCAGTTAGAGATTTGTCAACAACTAAAAATCTGGTATGAACTTACGATAAAATCCTATAAATCCTAGAAATGGACGAATATCTAATTTTTTAGTGTTAGATTTTACACCGTCTGAAGTTACTAAATGATCTAGATATTCTATTTCTTGTATCAACAACTGACATGTGATTGGTTTCATCGTTGAAGTTTCTTCTCGTAACCTATCAAATACACATTTTAATATTCGTATATGTTCTTCTGTAGTCGCAGCGAACGCTATAACATCATTTAAGCAACAGAAATTTTTGAATGTTGTAGATGTAATAATACAACATACATTAATATCTTGAATGTTGAAGAATCATTACATGAACCAAAGTACATTTTGTTTAAGTGATATTTACCTCAAGGTAACACAAAAGCAGTTTTAGCTTTATCTTTTATTTATACTTGCCAGTATCCTCATTACATTCAATAGATGAAATGTATTTACTATTACAGAACCTATGTAAAGGATCCTGTATATTACGTAAGGGATAAATGTCTTCAACTGTTACAACAATCACTTTTTAAAATTCTACCAAAAACTTTAATTTTCCGTCCTTCTTAGGACTTTGTGCAACGGGGGATACATAATGACTGATACTGTCCTCTGTTACCGCTTGTTCAAACATATGTTTCACACTTGTCAATCTCTGGCATTTTATGAGGATTTTGTTCTATAGGATTATTTTCAGTTAACACTATTATCTAATTAATTTTATTTCTAACAAACAAGGTTCACTTTTCCTACAAATATATTCTAGTAATGTATTACGCTCTCTCTATGTTTTCTTTCATATTTCCCAAGAAATAAATCATAATTTATTTCACTCTGTCGTGTCTTGTGTTTACTATTCCTCACATGATGCTGTACTACTGCAGCTAATATTTTTCTATTTGTTTTGTTTTTGAATTTCGCACAAAGCGACTCGAGTGCTATCTGTGCTAGTCGTCCCTAATTTTGCAGGGTAAGACTAGAGGGAAGGCAGCTAGTCATCACCACCCACCACCAACTTTTGGGCTACTCTTTTACCAACGAATAGTGGGATTGACTGTCACATTATAACGACCCCACGACTGAAAGGGCAAGCATGTTTGGCGCGATGGGGATGCGAACCTGCGATCCTTGGATTCTGAGTCGCACGCCTTAACGCGCTTGGCCATGCCGGGCCAATGTTTCTCTATCAGTGACCTTGTCTACTACTACGTGGTAAGGAAGTATTACACTTTCTTTCATATAAACATTCACTTGTTTATTACAACAATATTGCTATATTAATTAATACCAATGCTTGTAGCTACAATCTATGAACATGGTGAGTAGGAGTTGTACATTGATTTTTCCATAAGAAGTCTGAAAGGTGTTCTACTGCTAATTCGATATTTTCGAAAATTTCGTAGAGTTGACATTCAAGTCATACAAACTTTTTATGTTTTTGTGTGAACAGGATGGCAAAGCTCGTTATGAACACTGGATAAAGAAACAAGGGCTACAAACAGTTAGCCTGATTCCAACTTGATACATGAAAGTCGAACTGCAAAATGTATTTTGGAAATAAAAATCGAGTTTATTCCCCAAAAAGTCTAGATGAGTGTGATATATATTCATTTGTTATCAATGTTCTTCTCTTTTCTGATGTTTGTTTAAATTTTTTTGAGGAACATAATAATAAAAAATGTCACTGTGATGAGGGAAATAATAAATATATCTAATTAAAAGTTTGTTTTCTTTCTAATTTGTAAACAATTTCTACACGATAAAAGAAAGAATATTAATTTCGAAGTCTTGGTATATGAATTATAGAAAATTTATTTTTGAAACTAAAATAAGTTGTATGTAATTTAAATTATCAGATTTATGTAGTATTGCAAAATATCTTTCGAACAAACAGTCTTCAAAACTGCATAATCAGTGATATTATTGGGCCGCACACTGATGTGACATCAAAAGATTAATTTAAAAAAAAATAAAATGAAAGCAGTGACCGTCTGATTAATTAAAGTTCGCTATTGAATCGTTACTACCATCTATAGTCAAAAATCATTATTAGATGTGATTTTATTATAATCTTAAATTAAAATTTCCTTAGTCAACAGGCACACACAAAACAATATTTTTTGTCATTCTTTTTATACTGTTCAGTACAACTAGATGGCGCTATACTCTAGAACATTTTTTATAGGAAACTTCCTTTTATCAAATGAAATCATGGTTTCAGAACGTATAAAAAAATAAAACTGAAATTTATATATTTCTCCATGTATGGCAGTTCCAGTCCCAACATATAATAGTTTATTTTATCTATTTTAATCGTTTCCTTTTTAATAAGTAACTAAATCAGTGTGGAAGAAGAAGGACATTGGCCTTACTTTACGTTAACACTTCCATATTTCCTGCATGGTTACAGTTTTACTGTGATACAGGAAAACAGTATGACATTTTATTGTTTACTTTAATAACATTCATCAAAACTCTTAAAAGCACAAACGATTTTATTATATTCACTAACTTGTGATCTAATGAACCAAAGGTGATCAGAATTAGATAATAAATCCAGAGATTAATACAGCTAATTAAGAATAACATTTCTAGTTCTTAACAGCCATAATATCAACAATATCTCATAAGATCTAGGTTATTTCTAAACAAGATATCAAGCTAATAATGTAGTGTAATCGTAAAAAAGTGAATAAAATGAAACCTAATAAACATTATAAAATACATTTACACTTAACATGACACGTTAGTATTAGACCTATTACATTGTTAACCGTTGCATTTCCTGATTATTTTGCAGAGATTTTCAAGATTTTTAAGAGTTTATCATAATATTATTACAACCACACTATATATGTGTAATATCTATTGCTGAATGCGTGTTTCTTTACCGACCGGCTTGTAAAAGGCAAATATAGATTGCGGAATACGATATAAGTATACTATATAAAGAAATTTATTTAACGACAACATGAGAGGTTACTCTTACATTCTATACCAACTGAGAAGAAACTCTGATGATATAAGTACTTGTCAATAGAAAATAGCGATCGGTAAGTTTATTTATATATGTGCTTTTATTACAGCAAAGCCACATCCGGCTATCTGTCTGAGTTTTCCGTGTATTCAGTTGTCTCTACTGTGAAACATAGAACATTAAGTAAATAAGAAATAATTATTGGAACCACCGTGAAACGTATAATTTAAGTAAAATGAGAACTTTACACATAATGTTGTCATTAATAACTCAGAGTGAAAGATTCACAAAACATAACGTCAGTTTACTTATCCTAAACTTAACAGGAGTATGAAAAACAAATAAATAATAATAAAATGTAAAATAGAAGACAAATAAATTTTTCACATAAAATAATTCAGATTTCAAGAAAGAGAAACAAATTATTCTGTAATTTACTTTTCGAAGAACTGACGATATAAACACCATAATGTCTATTTGTCATGATGACGGATTTTGAAAATACACCAGTATCCAAAAGAAATTAAAAACATTTTGTGAAATTTGTTGCGTTCATTTGTTATCTAAATTCGTTTCGCAATAAATCTGACGAAATAGCCAATTATGAAATATGACCTTCGCATAATTTGTCATATAACATTCGAGAGTTTCGTAACTCACAGCTATGGCCTTCAGTATGATTGCGTCATATCCCCACGTTTGGTAAATACGAAAACTTGAAGAATGCTTTTAACATAACCGACTAACTTACAGGTGCTATCAACGTCTTTTACCTTATCGCCCTCTAATGAAGATGAAAACAGTGGTAAGTCTTCTACAGTTTATTCTATAAGTTAATTATTGGTTAAACTGTAACACAACTCATCGGAGACAAATAGTTGTATTTGTTGTGTGGTATTATTTCAGTATAAAAAGTAGCACTTCTCTACGCAGAATAATATGAGATAACACTGGGGAACACTCATTTTGTTGCATTTAAAAAAAGACCTTTCTATAGTCAATTTGAGTGTGTTGATTTCAAATCTGAAGTCGATTTTTGTCTGCAAGCTACAAATTTTATGCAATTTGACATTTTTATTTATTTTTTAATTTTTCGTTATTATAGGAAATTATAGGAATAGCTTATCAATTTCGGAACGTGGAAAGGTTCAGATTCAGAAGAACAGTTCTCCGATTGTGTACACTTTTCTGACAATTCACTGTCACAACTGTCTTGTTCGCTTGTATCATGTCCAATGTCTTTATCGTCCAATGAAGGCAAGCCTTTGAAAACTGGAACAGGAACTTCTTCAGATTGCAGAGCAGGCCGAATAGCTGAGGGAATGTTCGGATACGTAATCTTATGTCGGTTTTTCTTCCCAACACCCGTTGTGTTTACCACGCAGAAATAACAGTCAGTTACATGGTTGGTGGGCTCGCGCCAAATCATTGGAACACCAAAAGGCAGACCATTGCGTTTTCCTTTGGTCCAGTCTCGAAGCATTTCCTCACAATTGTGGCACACAACATGAGGAGCCCATTGCTTGTCTTGATCACCAAGATGAACTTCAAAATATGCCTTGTAGGCACGCTTGACGAACGAGGATATGTTACGTCTCTGACGATTGAGTGTGTAGCATCCGCATATGTAGCAGAAGGCATCAGGCTTGTTTCTCCAATGATATCTATTTTTGGAAGCCATGTTTGATCTGAAACAAAAGAAGAATGATCAAAATATTAGAAGCTATCTATATATAAGGACGTGAAAATGCTTATTCATGGTTTACGCAAGTTCACATTTGTACAATTTCATTAACCTCAAATTGCATACAAACTAGAGCTTGTAGAGAAACACTAATTTCAGATTTGAAATCAGCGCCTAAAACTCCTTCAGAATCAGTTAAAATATCCAATGCAACTCAAAGTTACTGAAAAAGTGTTCCCCAGTATAATTAGACAAAAATTAATTACTGATCAAATTTCGGGACATTGTAAGTATGATAAAATAGATAACGCAATTCTTAAAATGGCACTTATATATAGTATAAAAGAATTCCCAGTAAAACAGCACTTTGACAAATGTTCTCTTTATATGAAACAAAAAACAGGAGGAATTATGTCGAATTTCCCACCATGCTCTTCGTATGGTATCTATCCCAACACCAGTAAAATAACGTTTATGTTGACTAGATTCAGTATATTTTCAATCTTTTGAAATTTCAAATATAATTATTTATACAAGTTAGGCTAAACGATTTAGACTTTAGAAGAATAATGCCATTTGTTTTATAGTAATATATTCTACATAAGAACATTTTACAATAAAATCTTAAAGCTTTATGGGGAGATTGTTATACGATAGGCTGAGTTACATTGTACGAGTTTGTGTTTGTGTATCTGTTTGTGTCTGTAAAATAACTATGGATATACACAACTTCCTCACAGACCAAGCGAGTAGCTTGTTTGTTTTTTATTGGTCATAGTTTCATAAGGGAAATGATTTTTGCTGTTTAATTTTTCAGGTTTTCTTTCTACTTTTGATTATTATCGTCCACACTGTCAGAAGTGACGTCAGGAACGAAATAACCGAAAACATTTACAATGGTTATGGTGGTCATAAAGATAAAAGGTGAAATAGGAGCGCTGTTCAAAGAGATGGGAATAAAAGTGGTTTTACCGGTAAACCAGGATTCGTAATAGGTAGTGGAAATGGAAAATACAAGAATATGTTTGAAAAGACCCAAACTTTGGATTGGGTTATGACAGTGGCCTTAACTTAAGAGGTGGGTTGGGAAGAGAAACACGAACAGCAAAACAATCAGAAATTGAGTTCGGAAATGATCTAAGAGAAAGATTATTGGGATAGTGAACTAACAAGAAATGAAAGTTTTTATTTGGATGCTTAGAATCACACTGCTGGATGATAATTGGTAAGAGCTCAATTAATTTCGATGTTGAAGTTAATATAAATAAATGAGTATCTCAAAATTTAAATACGAAAGAGTTTCGAATAAATTTAATCAATTTAACCACTGACCATTAAACTCGACTTGTGAGTCTGTAGATCGCGTGTTCAAATTCCTATGGTGTCAAACGTGCTTGCACTCTCATTGGAAAAAGTGCAGCCCAAAATCATCAAAATTCTTGACATATGTAATATTTCTTTTATTAATGGGAATATTTTATCACATGATATAAGAATGCATAGTCTGCTCTTTTAATAACTGTCATACAATATCGTCAGTGGTTTGGAAGAACCTGCTTTGTTAACTTTACTATTTTTAAAAGTTCTGAATATTTAAAAAAATGCTGCTTTCTTAAGGTTAAGAAAAGTAATTTGTTTTCTAAATAATGTGTAATGTCTAATAGCTTAAAATTTCTACACATTAAAAAAATGATTAGTTCTGAAATAAGAAACATAAGTGTCTTACGTCAAGTTGTATTCTTAAAGTATAGCTACACACTGGGCTATGAGAAATTTGTAATCGCATAGAACCGACTCCAGATATTAGTGATTAAATTCACTCAAGTCATTGCTAACTCGTTGGGAAATGAGAGAGAATTGTTGTATTTGTACAGAATGGAAATTTTCAGTTTTATTAAAGGTTAAGATTGGAACATTTTAACTTCTACTTTACATGTAACTGTGAAGAAAGAGTTGGAGATTCATAAGTTGAATAACCTGTGTGATACGTTATATCTCACACAAGATATTTATATATAAGTCTGTTATATAAACATTTTATGCAAATTGAACATATATAAATAGAAAATTTACGTGTGTGTATATATACAGATTATTGAATAGTTCATATGAAACCAAATACAACTGTAACAAAATAATTAGTAGTATTTTTAAAACACAAACATCCTGAGATTAACAAAGGGAAAGTTTGCAGCTATGTGTTAACCTGAAGTTAAACTAAGAAGGTGGAAACATTGTTCCCAACTCTATCTGAATAAAAGTTTTAATACCCATACCAAATGTCTTGAGATTAATTTTTTACTTCAATAAAGTTTCTCGTGAATACGAATAAACTTCCCTTATCTTTTAAAAAATCATTAAAGTTATTAAAATAACTTATGACAACATCGACAGTTCTGTGGTTTTAATTCAATTGATATGAAAGTTCATATACGTTTTCTTTTTTCACTGCTTTTTAGGATCCGGATTATCGCTGATAGAAATGATATTCTGAAATCTTACCTTTATTCAAATAACACCAGAAGGTTATATAGTGCAAGAAAAATATATTCTTGAACTTATTGTAAACTGAATATTGAAATAAAAAATTGCATTGAAATTTAGTTTGATTATTTTGTGGTTATAGAAAACACAAAAGAATAAACTGAATCAAATAAGAAATAAAGTGTAATTTACGCTTAAAAGAAAACTTTCGTTAATCTATCTCTCTGTGTGTTTCTCCTGTTACAGGAACATTTTTCGATACAGGTTGAAATGCTTCCTTAGGTTAATTTATGTAGAACATATTTCGAGTGTTGACAATTCGAAGAAGAAATGTTCTAGAAGAAATATTACCACGTGGTGAAATGTTTGATCCTGAAATTTATCTTTTATCTGTACTCACATTATTGTTATCGATATTTGATCTGTAAGCCAGCTGATAGCATCAACTAATTACAGACTAAACTGAACGCTAAACGAGCAGCGGAAACTTTCACAACATCTTTTATAAAATCATTGTTGTTCTATAATCATCATTGTTTTATGCACGTATGTACTGATACTTCACTGTAACCTGTATCACACTTCTTATTATTAAGCAAAATATTATGAGGCTTGTAAAATATTTGTTTAAAAATTAATGTTTCTCTATTGGTGGCCTTGTCTACTACTAGGTTGTTGGGAAGTATTATTTTGTTTCACGTTTTCTTTCATTTAAACGTTCACTAGTTTGTTGCAATTATATTGCTAAATGAACTAATAGCATTGCTAGGAACAAAGTCTATGAACGATATGAGAGCAATTATACATTAATTGTGCCAAAAGAAATATGAAAGGTGTTCTACACAATTATAACATATGTATCTGGTACAACTGGTTAATCGGTACCTTCGAAATTCTCGTAAAGTTGACAATCAAATTATACAAAGTTTTCAAATTTTTGTTTAAAAAGGCCAGCAAAGCACGTAATAAACACTGGATAAAGAAACAATGGCTTCATAGAGTCAACTGATACCAAGCTGATACATTTAGAAATGGAAAGACAACGACATGTAGATTTGAAAATGAGAGACGAGTATTTCCAAAAAAATTCTAGATGAATAAAGATATATATTCATTTGTTATCAATTTTATTCTCTTTTCATCAGTTTATATTTTTCTTCAGAAACATAATACTATAAAATATTCATTGTGATAAAGGAAATAATAAATTGAACTAAGTAGGAGTTTGTTTTGTTACCGATTTGTAAATAATTTTTACGTGATAGTAAAAAAATGAATATTTATTTCGAAGTTTACGTAACTTATGGAAAATCTACTTATAAAAGCAAAATACCTTGTATGGAATTCAAGTTATTAGGTCAAGGTAATATTGCAAAAGATCTAAGGAACATAATTCAAAACTCCTTATGCAATAATATTATTGGGTCACACTATCACGTGACACTAACAGATGAATTTTGATAGGTAATTAACCAATTCTCCAAGTACTTTTAAGAAATATGAAGTAAGATTAGCTACAGTAAAAGCTCTCTTTCATAATACAGTTCATTTTATTAGATGCTATGTTATCTAACAATCTATTTTGATTTTAACAAATGAAAGCAGCAGTTGTCAGTCTAATAAAGTTTCACATTGGATGCTTTACCACATATACAGTCAGAAACCATTATTAGATGTGTTTTATCATAATTTTAATTTAAAATCTCATTAATCGACAGGCATACACTGTTCGAGTCAAACTAGATGACGCCATATTCCAGAAAACTTTTGATAAGAAAATTGCATTTATCAAAGGAAATCATGGTTTCAGATCATTTAAGAAAAACTATACTTAAGTTTACATATTTCTCCATTTTTGTCAATTCCAGTTGCAACATGAAATACTTTTATTGATCTATTTTCGTCTTTTCCATTTCAATAGTTATTTGAAACAGTATGGAGGAACGAACTCACTGGCTTTACTTTACGTAACATTTCCAGGTTTTCTGCATTTCAACAGTTTTATTGTGATATATTAAAACAATATGACATTTATTGTCGAGTTTAATAAGATTCATTAAAACTGTTAAAAGTAAAGCAGTTTGTTATATTCAGTAGCTTCTGATCTTATCAACCAATGGGGATCAGAATTTGATAATTAATTGAGTGATTAATATAGGTGATTCAGAATAAGATTTATACGTATTATCAGTCATAATGTTGACAATTTCCCATATAATTTAGGTTGTTTCCAAACAAGATATCAAACTAATAATGTTGAATAATCATAATGAAAAGTGAATAAAACGAAAAACTGATAAACATAATAACATAGATTTACACATCACATGAGACATTAGTGTTAGATCTATTACATTGTAAACCGTTACATATTCTAAATAGTTCTTTAAAGATTTTGAACAAGTAGAAGTGTTCATCGTAATAGTATTATAACCACACTCTAAGCATGTTTGTATATATACAGTCTTAAATACGTCAAACATAGTTTTCGGAATGCTATTTAAGTTACCCATTGAATACAACAAACATTATACATATTATAAATTAAATATATTACAGACATTATAATCAATAAGGTTACTGAAAGTAACCTTAAACAAAATTGAAACATATATTAGAAGAACACAACTATGCTCAGAAACATGATAGTAAAGTATATCAAACACTTGAATTGATTTGAGATTTATTTATACATTCTTCAAGAGCTGTTAATTGAAAAAAATAAAGTTGGTAAAGTAACTTATTTAATGAGAACATGAGTTGTTAAGCATACATGGAGTGCCAACTGAGAAAACATTGTTACGATACAAGCACGTGTCTGTAGAAAATAGCGTTCAGTAAGTTTATTTATATTCAGTTGTATGTGAGTTTTCACGATGGCAAAGCCACATCGAGCTATCTGTTCAGTTGTCTTTAATGTGAAACATAGAACATTAAGTAAATAAGAAATAATTATTGGACGCACCGTAGAGCTTGTTTTGTCTGCAAGACTAACTAACGTGTGTCTTAATTTACGTTTGTTATATAGTCGTACAATATCTCTGAACTTTCTGTACTGGGATAAAATGTATCTGAATATTCTTTACTGGTGCAAAATTCAACAGTTTCTGTACTGCGTTGTACGGTATCTATGCGGACTATAACGGCTTATAATATGACTGGACTTTAATTTCCATACTGGGATAAAATGTATCGGAAATTGTATTTAATGATACAGTCTCTCTGAACGTTTTTTTAGTGCAAAAAAATTAATTTATCGATCTAAACTGTAACACAAAACTCTATAATTCTAAGATAGTTTTTCTTCTTAAAGGGCATGCAAAGAGCAACAATATTTAACTGAAACATTTATGACATAAAACCGTACTTGTAACAAACGTGAGATAATTTTCTAAAACACTTGTGATGTAACATAACATTTGCAATTAACATATGGTAATTTACTAACACTCTTTTGAAATAAACATTATTTGCTTTTATATCTGATGAAACAAATTAATGTTTGTCATTGTTATTAAATACTTGCCTTGATTTTGGAAAATTCTACGAAATTATGATTTTCTGTCTTATTTCTGCTACACTTCCTGGCCCGCCATGGCCAAACACGTTAAGGTGTGTGACTCGTTCAGCTGCAGCACAGAGGCTTAAATGTCACTATATTCCAGAACATTAAAAAGAATAAAACTTAAATTTATAGATTTCTCCATATTTGGCAATTCAAGTCCCAATATAAATTAATTTTATTTATTTTTTTTGGTCGTTTCTTTTACAACAATTAACAAAAAACAGAGTAGAAGAAGGAGCACATTGGCTTTAGTTTACGTTAACACTTTCATAATTCCTGCATGGTTACAGTTTTACTGTGATATAGGAAAACAGTTTGACAATTTATTGGGAATTTGATAAGATTCATCATGACTGTTAAAACTGAAACGGTTTTACTGTATTCACGAAGTTCTGATTTAATGAACCAATGGTGATCAGAGTATGATTATATATCTAGTGAATAATATTTATACATATTGTTAGCCGTAATATAAGGAATATGTCATAAGATTAATTTTATGAGATTAAGATGGGTTAGTGATAACCCATTCTATTTTTTACATGGTTTGTGGTCACATGCTCTAAGTGGACATTCTACACATTTCAACATATCTTCCTCTGACATTTCCACAGTTAGAGCTAACGAATTGTTTAAGGTTAACGGTAAGGACATAATCCTGTATTTTTTATTAATGTCAGTATTATCTCACATGATATAAGAATGCATAGTGTGGTGTTTTAATATCTATCACGTCATATCGTCACTGGTTTGTTATTTTTTGGAAGGAGCTGCTGTGTTATCTTTACTTTTCTAAAAGTGTTGAATATTTAAAGAATTTGCTGCTTTCTGATAGTTAATTGATTTTCTAATATGTAATATTTAAAAGCTAAAATTTATACCCATTTAAAACGTATTGTGATTAAAATGAGAAGCATTAGGGCCTTAGGTCACCTTCTTTATTTAATGGAAAGCAACAGTGCTATCTGAATTTTATTTATTGCAAATAACCTACCCTTGATATTAGCGATTTAAGTCACAAAAGTCATCGATAAGTCGATAGGAGAATAGAGAGGATATCTGTATTTGTGCAGTACAAGTAATTTTCACTTTTATTAAAGGGTAAGAATAAAACATTTTAACTTCTACTTTACAAGTAGCTGTAAGAAGAGGAGATTCATAAGTGTAATAGAGTGTGTGATATATTATTTGTTACATTACATTACAGTGATATATATATACGTGGTTTATATGAATATTTAACGAGAATTATATAAATAAACAAATTAAACATATAGATTAATTTGTAGTGCATATTGAAACCAATTACAACAGTAATCAAATAATTAACAGATGTTTTAAAACATAAACGTCCTCAGATTAACAAAGAGAAAATTTCTTACTATTTATAAACATAAAGATGACCTAATAAGGTGGAAACGTTGTTCTCTTCTTTATCTTAAGAAATGTTTCAATATCCAAACCAAACGTCTTCAGATACATTTCCACTTCAATTAAGTTTCTCGTCGTCACGAATGAACTTTCCCAATCGTTTAAAAGTCATTAACGTTAATTAAATAACTTACTTTTAACAACATAAACAATATGAGGTGTTATCTCAAGTTAAATAACACTTTATATATGTTTTTATTTTCACAACGTCTTAGGATCTGAATTATCGCCGATAGAAATGGTGTTCTGAAATGTGAACTTTATTCAATTAACAAACTTTAGGTTTTTAGTGAAGGAACAATATATACTTGAAATTACTATAAACTTAATGTTAAATAAAAAACGTTGTTTTGAAATTTAGTTTTATTTTTTCGGTAATATAGAATAAACTGTAGAACACTTCCCACTGTCCTCATGTTCATTAGATTGCGATAAGGTAAAAGTCGTTGATATCAGCTGTAAGTTAGTTGGCTATGTTTAAAGTATTCTTGAAGTTTACGTATTTAGATAAAGTAGTGATATGACGCAATGATTCTTAAGGCCATAGCTGTCAGTAATGAAAATGGGATGTAACTTTCTATCATTGGTTTTACTAAAAGAAATGTTGTACTCTATATTTAGCTTTTTCTTCAGATGTATTTGCAAATCCGACATCATAAAAATAATGTTTATGGTGTTTATATCGTCAGTTTGTCCAAAAGTAAATTACAGAGTTATTTGTTTCTCTTCAATGCAATCTGAATTATTTTATGTGAAAAAAAATTAATTTGTTTTTATTTTATCAATTTATTATTATTTATTTATCTATTACACTCAAACTTTCCTTTTGTGTTTAGGTTATATACAGTTACATTATGTTATGTGAGTTTAGTTTAGACTGCTTTTCACTGACAGAAACTTATTTTATAACAACTTTTTTCCCGCTGGTATATCATGTGTGATTAACAACTCGAGTTCTCATAAGATAATATTTTTTATACACGTTATAGTTTCAATTAACAGCTGTTTAAGGTGAAATAAAAAAATCTGGAAAGTGAATTTCTTCATGACAACAGAACAATACAAAATGTAGTTTATTCTTTTCATAATATATCACAAATAACAACCTTCTTAATGTACATTTTATAAACTCTTGGGTATGCTTGTGGTGGCTCATACTTGCATTACATTAATTTAACAGTGACATTAACTTAGAAAAACACCAATGTAAAAGGGAAGACCACTCCAAAATATAACAAAAAAGGTAGAATGGAAAGTTAGCCCTAACGAAAATTAAACTCATTGAGACTTGTAATATTCTAATCGTATGTGTGTGTAAGTTTGTGTGAAACGTTGCCATCGTTTTAAAATATAAAAAAATCACTCTTGAGGTGTAGGCGTTGCAAACTGATATTTTCCCGTATAAACTTACCAGAAAGTATATCAGGCCTCAACGTTACATATTAAATATTTAATTTTCCTTATACTTAAGAGAAAATAAATATGTAACATCACCATAAGATTTTAGGCCTAGAAGTACCATCAGAACGAATTTTATTTCAGTTGTGAAGAAAGCAAAAGTTGAATAAAAAGTTTAACGTTTTAGACCTGGTAAAATAATCCAGGATTCAGTTGGTATCTTTTTATAAATTAAAATAGCGTAAAATACATTCTTCGAACGTTAAATGCTGAAAAATATGGCAATATGACATCATTTCCTCGCTACCCAGAATTGGTAAAAAAAACAAAACAAAGAAAAAGCTTCCATTTTATACATCAATACAACCATTCTTTAAAACCAACTTTAAAGTTTATTTCTCCATCCCGCCCACCCTATTCACCTGTAAAATAACCATTTCTATATATACTTGTATTTGATGTTATTTTCTCTGGTTTAATTCACATAAATCTTCTATTGTTGCTTTTCCGAACAAAAATTTTGAAAAATTTTCTCCAGCGTCTATTAAACCACGTTTTTTGTGAAGTCCGATCGGAAATCGTAAAGATATCTCTAGTATCCTTCAAATCAAATAACAAATTTTCTATCTTAAGAAGATATCGTTTATCTTAGATACGCAAACGCAAATTAACGTGGCAGGGGTTTAGTTTAGAGAGAGAGAAATCAGAAGAATTCTCTTTCCAACTGGGGTGTTCAGGAACGTTGTGGTTCCTCTTCGTCCTCTTTCGTGGAATGTTATTGAATTTAGCTGTTTTTTTAATAATTTTTAAACTCTTTTTTTGGGTAAAGGAGTGAAGTTGTTCATACGTAATATTATCCATGAACTAGTCAAAGGCAGCACCGGACCCGTCTTTATCTTAGATATTATAGTTATTAATTTATATTTCCTGTAAGATCCTTACTAAACACAAGCTGTTCCTTGATTTGTCACTTGAAATTACGTCATATTATACGAACCACTGTCATCGAAACTAACTTACGTAAAAAGATTTCTCGAACAATATTAGTTCTTTTCCTATTCAAACTATTAAGCAAACTTACTGTGGAAATGGTTCATTTTCAAGAATTATCCACCTATCTTCTGACAACATAAAATTTCTTTCTTCAATAAGAATCATGCCCGTCTTATTTTTAGTGGTACAATACTCACTTTCTGCCGCCATGTTTACACTCATCCATAGAATAATTATCGTAGTAAATCTACAGATGTATGAACTATCAAAACATATAAAGACAAGAGCCTTATAACCACACCACATATCTATACAACTACACAGCAATGTTCATACACATCCTATGTTGTCCACGTAATTCTAATTACAGCTATGCATTTCTCTCAACATATTGATATAAGCTTGTTGCAGACCGCCAGTTTCGTCATCAGGGCTAACATTAACTCTATCAATGTCATTTTTTATTGTAAATACAGCTACTTGTCGAATGAATTTCACTTCTCGTTTCGTAGTGGTAAGCATTACTTCAGGTTGAGTTGGCACAGGACCACTTAATCTACCCCTATAATCATCTTTAACACTATAAACTTACGTCGTTGTAGGCGTTATTGACAAACTGTCCTTGGGCAAAGTGATGTTGACGGCACTTGACCCTCTGTTTCAACACTTTCACCACCTAATATGGTATTAATGTCATCTAACGTTTAATTATATATCTCGGCTTCACTTATCTCTTCATCATCATAAGAAAAATCTAGTTTATTCGAGTAATTAAATTCAATATTTTATTTTTATTAGTCGTCTGGTTTTCATCAGTCATATATACGTACTGATATGGTTTTCTTTCCTTCAGTTTCTTTAATCTATTAACACGTACCAACTGTTTTCGTTTTCGATGGATTTCTTGAATTTCAAAATAAATTCAACTTGTTTGTTTTAGGACTCTGAGAAGGCCTTTCCATAGCTTTACTAGTTTCATGCTATTTCCTATTTTAACAAGATAAAAAAATAGTTTAACTGTTAATTTTATATCATTAATTTTTATCCTTATATTTAATTGGTCCCGGCATGGCCATGTAGTTAAGTAACTCGACCCGCAATCACACACGCACGTGTATATAATGTACACGAGAACCTCTCATTTTACATTGTGCACAGGACCGGCATAACCAGGTGGTTTAAGGCTTTCGACTCGTAATCAGAGGGTTGCAGGTTAGAATCCCTGCTACACCAAAACATAATCGCCTTTTCAGCCATAGGGCGTCATAATGTGTCGTTCAATTCCACTCTTTGTTGGTAGAAGAGTAGCCCAAGAGTTGACGGTGGTTGGTGATAACTAGCTGCCATTCCTCTAGTCTTACATTGGGATATTAGAGACGGATAGCGCAGATAGCCCTCGAGTTGTTGGCGCGACATTCTAAACAAACAAACATATTTCCTCGTTTCTCTCTATGTTTAGCAGCTGTTGTTAAATGTTTAATTGTTAACTCAAAAGCCATGAGCATTCTCAGTCTTGTAATCATAATCCACTGCATGATTAAATACTTTATAGGTCATGACCTTTTCCATAGGCAGCATTAGATCTCACTCATGTAGTTGAAAAAAACAGGAATTGCCAAACTAGACTCATTTTGAGCACTTTGTAATAAATGAACCAGCTCTTCCCAAGTTTTCTGATCTTTCTCACAGCATTGAAACGTCGTATCCAACACAGTTCTTCTGAATATTTCTACTAATACGGTAGGAGCTGAACGAAAAGCAGTTGTTTCAGGTTTTTTTTTTTTGGTATATAAAAACTGTGAAATTTCTTTTATTATCTTTCTATATGTGACAGTAAATTCTTGAGTACAACGTGTCTAGTTACAATGGTCTTTACATATGCTTTAGTAATCGTTTTCAGTTTTTTATCAGGAACACAAGTTATTTATTAACACATCTTTATTTTGTTTAATATTTACATGACTTATCCTAAATTACTTCTAATTCATCCTCATTTTCAGTTTTACTTTCTCTTATTTTGTTAATAGATTATTCTCTTCAGTTTCAGTGCCTCTTACTATTATGTTACAAGGAGCATTCACATTAGAATATTTTCTTCCTGTTATATGAATTATTTCAAAATCATAATCTTGGAGTAAGAATGACCAACATGGCTAACATCGAGGAGGAGTTCATTAATGTCATTTGTAATCTTAATGGTACATGACATGTGATGATAGTAAATTTCCTACAATAGAGATAACAACAAAAGGTTTTCATTCAATACATTACGGCTAAACATTCTTGTTCTGGGACCGAGTAATTTACTTCAGCTTTTCCTAAATGACTACTGTGATATATTAAAGGATGTTATTTTTTGTTTTTATTTAATTATGGCAATACTGCATTTATAGCATAGCCTGAAATATATATGTTTATTATAATTTATTTACTAATGTCTGACTAACTTAAAATGATAGATTTTAATGCAGCGTCTCCTAATTTCACCAAAGCTTTTTGTCTTTCATCTGTCCAAATAACACGTGTTAAATTCTTAGTTAGCTCAGTTAGAGGTTTGTTAAGAACTAAAAATCTGGTATAGACTTACGATAAAATCCTAGAAATGCACGAATATCTAATTTTTTAGTGTGAGGTTTTACACCGTCTGAAGTTACTAAATGATCTAGATATTCTATTTCTTCTATCAACAACTGACATGTGATTGGTTTCATCGTTGAAGTTCCTTCTCGTAACCTATCAAATACACATTTTAATATTTGTAAATGTTCTTCTGTAGTCGCAGCGAACGCTATAACATCATTTAAGTAACAGAAATTTCTGAATGTTGTAGATGTAATAATACAACATATATTAATATCTTGAATGTTGAAGAAACATTACATAACCAAAGTACATTCTGTTTAAGTGATATTTACCTGAAGGTAACACAAAAGCAGTTTTAGCTTTATCTTTTATTTATACTTGCCAATATCCTCAAAACATTCAAAAGATAAAATGTATTTACTATTACAGAACCTATGTAAAGGATCCTGTATATTACGTAAGAGATAAATGTCTTTAGAGAGTCAGCCTGAAGAGAAGTTGATATATAAAAAACAAACTGCAATATGTGTTTTAAAAGAAAAGACGAATATTTCAACAAAACATCTAGATGAATCATAATATATATTCACTTGTTATCAATGTTATTCTCTTTTCTTCAGTTTGTTTATATTTTTTTCTTGAGGAACATAATAATAAAAAATGTCATCATGATGAGGGAAATAATAAATATATCTAACTAAGAGTTTGTTTTCTCCCTAATTTGTAAACAATTTCTACAATTAAAAAAGAATATCATTATTGAAGTCTTCGTATATGAATTATAGAAAATTTATTTTTCAAACTAAAATAACTTGTATGTAACTAAAGTAATCAGATTTATGTAGTATTGCAAAATATCTTATGAACAAAAGTATCAAAACTGCATATGCAGTGATATTATTGGGCCGAACACTCATGTGACATTAACAGATTAATTTTAATACTTAAATAGCCAATCCTCAAAATACGTTTATGGGATATGATGTATGACTGGCAACAGAAGAAGCTTTCTTTCATAATACAATTTTTTACTATATACTTGGACATCAAACGACCTATTTTCATTTTAACAAATAAAAGCAGTGACCATATAATTAATTAAGTTTTGCTTTTAATCTTTACTACCATCTACAGCCAGAAATCATTATTAGATGTGGGTTTATTATGATCTCAAATTAAAATCTTTTTTCTCAACAGGCACTTACACACAAAAAATCTTTTTTCTTTCCTTTTATACTGTTTCAGTTACACTAGATGGCGCTATATTCAAAAACATTTTTTTAACAGGAAACTATTTATGAAATGAAATCATGATTGCAGAACAGTAAAAAAGATAATACTTAAATTTATAGATTTCTCCACGTTTGGCAATTTCAGTCCCAACATACAATATCTTTCTAGACCTATTTTAATCGTTGCTTTTTGAATAAGTAACTGAAACAGTGTGGAAGAAGAAGGACATTGGCCTTACTTTACGTTAACACTTCCATATTTCCTGCATGGTTACAGTTTTACTGTAATACAGGAAAACAGTATGACATTTTATTGTTTATTTTAATAACATTCATCAAATCTCTTAATATATAATGGTTTTACTATATTCACTAACTTCTGATCTAATGAACCAAAGATGATCAGAATTAGATAATAAATCTAGGGATTAATACAACTAACACAGAATAACATTTCTAGTTTTTAACAGCCCAAATATCGACAATATTTCATAAGATTTAGGTTATTTCTAAAAAAGATATCAAGCTAATAATGTAGTGTAAAAAAAAGTGAATAAAATAAAACATAATAAACCTTATAACATACATTTACACTTAACATGAGATATTGGTGTTAGACCTATTACATTGTTAACCGTTGGATTTTCTGTTTAGTTTCCCAGAGATTATCAACAGGTTGAAAAATTTATCATGATAGTATTACAACCACACTATATATGTGTAATACCTGTTGCTGACTGCGTGCTTCTTTACAGACCGGCTTCTATACGGCAAATATAGTTTGCGGAATACTATTTAAGTTAGACATTTGATACAATATAACTTATAGACATTATAAATTAAATATATTACTGACCTTATAATTTAAAAAGTTAGAGAAACTAACCTAAAAAAAAGTGGAACATACCACACAAAGCACATATCAATGACTCGGAAACATGATAGTAAAGTATACCAAACATTTGCATTGATTTCCAAACTATTTAGACATTCTTAAATAGCTTTCAATTGAAACTATAATATGGATAAAGGAACTTATTTAACGAGAACATGATAGGTTACTCTTACATTCTATACTAACTGGGAAGAATCTGTAATGATATCAGTACCTCTCAATAGAAAATAGCGATCGGTAAATTTATTTATATTCAGTTGTTTGTGTGCTTTTATTTTACCAAAGCCACATCGGACTATCTGTTTGAGTCTTCCATATATTCAGTTGTCCTTACTGTGAAACATAGAACATTAAGTAAAAAGAAATAATTATTGGAACCACAGTGGAACGTATAATTTAAGTAAAATGAGAACTTTACACATAATGTAGTCATAAATAAACTTAGTGTGAATGTTTCACAAAACATAACGTAAGTTTACCTATCCTAAACTTAACAGGAGTATGAAAACATATAAATAATAATAAAAGGTAAAATGGTAAAGAAATTAAATTCTTTTCATGAAATAATTCAGATATTAATAAAGAGAAACAAATAATTCTGTAATTTACTTTTCGACGAAGTGAAGATGTAAACACCATAATATGTACGTAAAAACGGCTCGTTTCGGTTGAGAAAATTTTTTGCATAGAGGAGTGAACAACGTTTTGTGAACCTGACGATGACCGAAAATATTTCTCTACAAGTGGGTTTTCTCGACATTACTAAACACCATTATTTGGCATTATTTCGGACTTTGAAAGGATATCAGTATAAAAAAGAAATTAAAAACATTTCCATAACATTTACAGCGTTCATTTGTTATTTAAATTCGTTTCTCAGTATATCTGACGAAATAGCCTATTATGAAATATGACCTTCGCATTATTTGGCATATAACATATAAGAGTTTCGTAACTCACAGCTATGGCCTTTAGTATGATTTCGTCATATCACCACATCACAGAAATACGAATAAATTTCCCCTATCCTTTAAAAATCATTAAAACTTATAAAATAACTCACTTATAATAACATTGACAATTCTGTGGTTTTAATTCAATTCATATGAAAGTTCATATACGTTTTATTTTTCACTGCTTTTAGGATACGGATTATCGCCAATAGAAATGATATTCTGAAATCTTACCTTTATTCAAATAACACCAGAAGGTTATATAGTACAAGAAAAATATATTCTTGAGCTTACTGTAAACCGAATTTGAAATAAAAAATTGTATTGAAATTTAGTTTTGATTATTTTGTGGTTATAGAAAACACAAAAAAATAAACTGAATCAAGTAAAATTAAAGTGTAATTTATATTTAAAAGAAATCTTTCGTTGATGTGTCTCTCTGTGTATTTCTTCTGTTCCAGGAACATTTTTCGATACATATATTGAAATGCTTGCTCAGGTTAATTTATGTAGAACATATTTCGAGTGTTGACAATTCGAAGAAGAAATGTTCTAGAAGAAATATTACCACATGGTGAAATGTTTGATCTTGAAATTTATCTTTTATCTGTACTCATATTCTTGTTATCGATATTTAATTGATAAGCCAGCTGTTTACATTTCAGAAAGTTTTAAAGTTGTTAGTAACCAATCCTCCGTATCTTTATCTCAAACTGCAGAGGTGTCAAGCTGGCACAGTTTCTTCTTGATTAAGCTCATAGTTTCCACAACCACTTTACTGACCTTGATAACATCAACTACTTACAGACTAATCTAAATGCTAAACGAGCAGCGGAAACTTTCTCAATGTTTTATAAAATCATTCTTGTTATATAATCATCATTGTTTTATACACGTGTGTTCTGATACTTCACTGAAACATGTATCACACTTCTTATTATAAAGCAAAATATTACGAGGCTTCTAAAATATTTCTTTAAAAAATTAATGTTTCTCTATTAGCGGCCTTGTCTACAACTAGGTTGTAAGGAATTATTATTTTGTTTCACGTTTTCTTTCATATAAACATTCACTAGTTTGTTGCAATAACATTCCTAAATGAACTAATAGCACAGCTAGGAACAAAGTCTATGAACGATATGAACGAAAAGAAGTATGAAAGGTGTTCTACACAATTATAACATATGTATCTGGTACAACTGGTTATTCGGTTCCTTCGAAATTCTCGTAGAGTTGACAATCAAGTCATACAAAGTTTTCATGTTTTTGTTTGAGCAGGCCGGCAAAGCACGTAATAAACACTGGATAAAGAAACAATGGCTTCATAGAGTCAACAGATACCAAGCTGATACATGTAAAAAACGAAAGACGGCAACATGTAGTTTTGAAGATAAGAGACGAGTATTTACAAAAATAATTCTAGATAAATAAAGATATATATTCATTTGTTATCAATGTTATTCTCTTTTCACCAGTTTGTTTATATTTTTCTTCAGAAACATAAAAATAAAAATATTAATTGTGATGAAGGAAATAATAAATTGAACAAAGTAAGAGTTTGTTTTGTTACCGATTTGTAAACAATTTTTACGTGATAGAAAAAAAAATGAATATTAATTTCGAAGTCTGCGTATCTTATGGAAAATCTATTTGTAAAAGCAAAATAACTTGTATGGAATTTAAGTTATTAGGTCAAGGTAATATTGCAAAAGATCTTAGGAACAGAATTCAAAACTCCTTATGCAATGATATTATTGAGTCACACTATCACGTGACACTAACAGATCAATTTTGGTAGGTAATTAACCAATTCTCCAAGTACTTTTATGGGATATGAAGTAAGATTAGCTTCAGTAAAAGATCTCTTTCATAATACAGTATTTTTATTAGATGCTATGTTATCTAACAATCTATTTTTATTTTAACAAATTAAAACATCGGTTCTCAGTCTAATAAAGTTCACAATTGATGCTTTACTACGTCTTCAGTCAGAAACCATTATAAATGTGATTTTATAATAATTTTAATTTAAAATCTCATTAATCGACAGGCATATACTGTTTGCGTAAAACTAGATGACGCAACATTTTTGATAAGAAACTTGCATTTGTCAAATAAAATCATGGTTTCAGATCTTTTAAGAAAGGCTATACTTAAGTTTACATATTTCTCCATTTTTGTCAATTCCAGTTGCAATATGAAATATTTTTATTGATCTATTTTCGTCGTTTCCTTTTTAATAGTTATTTAAAACAGTATGGAAGGAACGAACTCACTGGCTTTATGTTAATATTTCCAGGTTTTCTGCATTTCAACAGTTTTATTGTGATACAGGAAAACAATATGACGTTTATTGTCGAGTTTAATAAGATTCATTGAAACTGTTAAAATTAAAGCACTTTATTATATTCAGTAGCTTCTGATCTTATCAACCAATGGGGATCAGAATTTGATAATTAATTGAGTGATTAATATAGGTGATTGAGAATAAGATTTACACTTATTATCAGTCATAATGTTGACAATTTCACATAAAATTTAGGTTGTTTCCAAACAAGATGTCAAACTAATAGTGTTGAATAATCATAATGAAAAAGTGAATAAAACGAAAACTGATAAACATAATAACATAGATTTACACATCACATGAGACATTAGTGTTAGATCTATTACATTGTTAACCGTTACATATTCTAAATAGTTCTTTAAAGATTTTGAACAAGTAGAACTGTTCTTCATAATATTATTACAACCACACTCTAAGCAAGTTTCTATATATACAGTTTTATATACGACAAACATAGTTTTCGGAATGCTATTCAAGTTAACTATTTAATATAACATACATTATACATATAATAAGTTAAATATATTACAGACATTATAATCAATAAAGTTACTGAAAGTAACCTTAAAAAAATTGAAACTTATTTTCAAACCACGCACCTATGCTCACAAACGTGATAGTAAAGTGTATCAAACATTTGAATTAATTTGAGATCTATTTATACATTCTTTAAGAGCTGTTAATTGAAAAAAATAAAGTTGGTAAAGAACTTTTTTAATGAGAACATGAGTTGTTTAGCATACATGAAGTGCCTGTATGGACACAGTGGTGTCCCTGTCCGAGATTAAGGTGTTGCTGACCTAAATAAACTACTTGAAGAATGGCCAAAGGACACCTTCACATCTGGGAACATAAATATACAATTACCAGAAACTAATCCACAGCCTAAAGCAATAGTAATCCGCAGGGTGCACTACTCCATCACAAAACAGGATATTGAGCAAGCATACACAAACTAAATATACGATACACTAAGGTGGAAAAAATTATCTCCAAGGTCACAAACAAAGCAACAAATTAAATAAGAGTTGACATGGAACAACATTACAATATTTTGGAACTGATAAACAATGGTATCATTTTGTGGTACCAAAAATTCCAAGTTAAACAGCTATAAACACCAGCAGTAGTAATTACACAGTGTAATAATTGCGATCGATATGGACACGTTTCAGCGGCATGTCCAGCAACACCGAGGTGTTGCGTATATGGCGGTGAACACCACATATCTGATTGTAAAAAGATCAAGCTGAACCAAACTGCTGTAACTGTGGAGAAACACATACAGCAAATTATAAAGGATGCAACAAATATGAAAAGATAATACAACGCCTTAATGATATAAAAAACAATAAAACCAAAACAAGATAGCACAATAACACACACAACTACAGGGCCAATTACATATGCACAAATGTTGAAAGAAAACCCTACACAACCAAAACCACGAACAAAAGAAAACAAAATTCAACCGAAACAGTTAGCAATTTACAAGAACTTAACAAAATCACAGATGCAACAAGCAACGAAGAAAACAACAATCTTACAGTAAAATAAAACACAAACGATGAAACAAATCTAATGGTAAACATAATTAAAAACATTATTACAGAGTTCATTACAGAATTTACAAAACCGACCCAATCGAAATATAGCATAGACCTATTCATAAACATAGCTATAAAACACATAACATCACATATACCGTAACTAATCAACCAATCACAGAATACATGCTAAAATTTTCATTCCACAGTTCTAAGTATCAATATTCAAGGTGCACTTGGTTCCAAGAAACACGAGATTGAAGAGTTAGTAAAAGATATTAACCCTGTTATTCTTAGTGTAAGCGTAACACTAATTTATCCTAAGAATAGATTCAAAATATGTAACTATACGTCAATAAGAAGAGATAGAAGAAATAATCAAGACACCAACAGAAGAATTATGTTATCATATAAAGAACATCTTCCCATTACTGAAATCCAAATGAACAGCAGGAAGGAAAATATAATGGTTGATATCCTCTGAGATAACCACTCGATAATAACAATAGCAGGAATATATTGTTCTCCAACAAAATGTATAGACATAAATCTTATCTTCAACATATTTTTCTACGATCAAAATACAATTGTAATAAGTGATCTGAATAGCAAAAGATCTTTGGATGTAAATCCACTAACTCTAATGGCAGACACCTGTTCCAACTCATAGATAAAAACAACATATCCTTTAAACGATTATACACCTACCCATACTACCATAATATGCATTACATAATATATGCTATAATACGAATACAGTATTACAGGAGTGTATCTGATATTTTCTATGGTCTTTTCATGATGTACTAAAAACACGTTAATCCAGAAAGTCTTGATATAACTGAAATAAAAACCCTTATGACTTGTTCGCTTTCTGAATCTGTCCAATTACTTATAATTCACGATGTCATAGCTATGACCAGTTCTTTTCCCGGATATGTCCCATTTATTATGGACCAATTTTGGTACCAACGACCTTACACAATCCGATAAGACTGCTGAAGACTTCTTCTCAGAACTTGAAAACGCAATAAGAAATATCTTCAGCCTCATAATCATACATTTAACTGGCATAGGATTATAAGAAGTTAATTGGTCTATTAGGCGTACTTATTACAGTTACTAAACAGCTAAAAATTATATCCAAAGATTGCGTAACAATACGGTTTACTTCTATCTATAACACTGCTGTATTTAAACTATGTTATATGAATAGTACAATGATGATACTTTAAAGAAAACTGTCCTTTATAAGTAGTTTACTAGGTGCACGTTATTGATTTGGTATATATATATATGAATATACACACAGTAGTGTGCAAAAGTGTTAGAACGAAATCAAAAATTAGATTTCAAGCTATTAAAAAAAAACAATGGATGTTAAATCATAGGTGATACATTCAAAGTTTATTAATCTTCATATTTAGTATAATAAAAACTCAGTGGTGGTATTTGGTTTCAGCAAACAGTATATGTTTTCTGTCCCACTTTTATTTTAACAACTGTAGACAGCCTTTAGGTTACAATCGCAACATGTTTAATGTCCTTTGGAACTTTGCTCTATATGTTTCAGATACAAAACGTTCTTTGGAAGCAAGTTTTGATTTGTAAAGTTTTTCAGGTTTCAAAGTCTAGATATCTTCAATTGGCTTAAGATCGAGGCTCTGTGGGGGTATTGCATCACTTGAATGATTCCAGTAACTTCTTTCTTAGCTGAGTAATTTATATATAGGATGGATGAATGTTTCAGGTCATTATCTTTTTGGCAGTAGAATCCTTTACCATTAATACACAAACCACTGTGTATAACAAGACGGATCAACAGTGTCTGATGGCAGTTGCGTTAATCAATTATTACATCTATTTTGCAAATATCTATTTTATCTCAATAGAGAAGCACTTTAAACCATTACACCATGATTCATATTAGGTGAAGTGCACTGATTTCGGTATATTTCTCTTTTATTCCTCTGGACGCACAACTTTCGCTTTGAACCAAATATTTCAACTTGGATTCATACGTCCATCACACCATTTTACAATCATTAATAGTCCAGTTTTTACACTTTTTTGCAACTATTCTTTTGACAATATTTGGAGATCAAAGTAAGGGTTTTAAGTTGCTACACAACCAAATATTTCATTCTCTTTGAGTATTCTTTATACTGTAGATCTGAGCACTTTTATGTCACTTGGTAGATGTTTGTTTATCTCATGCTTGAGATCAGTGGCAGTCTTCCTTCTGTCCCGAAAGCTGTATAAACAAAGACACTGAATATCAGCATCATTTAGTTTAGGTGTTATACCTATTCATTTCATATTTTTATATTTACCTGTCCAGGTGTCACGATTTAGGATGTAACTGAAAGTGTTTGGGGATCATTTCAAGTTTGCAGCAATTTGCCAGATAGTACAAACAACATTACATATCGCTTTTGTTGAGAATTCTGTTCGCTTTCTAAGCCGTAACATGACAAGAAAATTATTATATGATGTTAAACACTGTTTTTACTCAGGTTTATTTTTGGAGTGCTATTATATTGAATTCTTTTGACAAATTTCCGACTGTTTTCTATATAGTTCATCTTGAAGTGACTGTCAATGTTTTGGTCGTCTGCTGTTTTGAATATTTCTTGGAGTTGTTCTTTCAAGGCGTGTACTTTCTGTTTGTTCTTTTATGCTAGTTTATTATTATTGTGTTTGAGTGTTGTTTAACTAAGTGATGGTTGTTTTGTTTAACCTTGTAGCCTATTTTATATGAGAATATGAATATCTGGGAACAGTTTTTGAGTTTATTTGTGTATTGAAGGTGTACTGTTATTGTGATTATAATAACTTAATGTATCTTCTAATTTTATTTCTAAGCGTATTAATTTGTGGGTCAAAAGTTCTAACATGTTCTATTTTTATATTGTTCGTTCCTTTATTTTGTGGTTATGGGTAACACTATTTTGCACCAGTTGGTATGGATTCACTATTTTGCATCAGTTGGTATGGGAATATAGACACTCTTGATATGTATTTTTCTGATTTTTATGAGTCTGTTTCCGACTACTGAACATTAGCTATATTTATTCAGGTTATTATTGAATACATTATTTACTGTTCCTGCTTAAATAACTCTTATTTACAGAACTTAACTTGAATATATATCAAAGTGAACTTGTCTAACTAATAATGTTCATTGCGTGTCATGTTTTCAATTATCGCTTTCTATTACTTTAAAGCTAAATAGAAAGTTAACGGTTACAAATGTTTGAGTTGTTTCAATCACTTTAATCTTGTAATTTATAAGGATGTTTGTTTTGAATTTCGCGCAAACGTACACGAGAGCTATCTTCGATAGCCGTCCTTATTTTCTCATTAAAATGTCCAGATACATTTCATCCCAATACAGAAAGTTCAGAGATATTATACTATTATATAAGAAACGTAGATTAAGATACACGTTTTATTGTTTTACAGCCAAAACAACCTGCTGTAGGACATATAGAGAGTTATTAACAGGAGTCGTGGCGATCCTTCGAGATGGAGGATGATGGCTCTCTAAAATCATACATGGGTTCGGAGATAGCTAATGAAGCCAATCCTTGCTGCACAGATTTTCTGGGAGTAAAGGCGGGTCAGTTCAGGGGAAAGGAGAGGTTTCAGTAGCAGCTGGAGTTGTTTTATTTTCTCTCGCTTCGCTTCAAAATGTTGGAAACTTTGTTAAACTTGGGAGACGCCTGTGAGTGAGTTGACGTAACGTATAAATGACTGCACCCCAGCAGACACACGGTCCTTGACAGTCAACTAGTTGAGTCCAAAGGGAAGAAAACTAAAACGATTGGAGCTTGAGGAAATGCTGCAGCTCACGTCCTCCTTTCCTGTCGTTGAGGATTACAGGTATGGTCCTTCTTCCTTTTGGATTGGCCGTTGGGGTCTAAGGGTTGGACTGTTGTTTGTCAGAAACATCACCCACGACCTTACCATCAACATCGATTCTACCAGGAGCACAAACCTCCAGACGACATCGTTCTCAGAATAACTGGCATGCGCATGTTCTCTCGTGACGTCAAGGTGACTTCGACGAGAGAGTTACCAGGAGTAATTGTTTAACGATTTTATTTCTTCTGTGTTTAAGACCCTTGTAACACACACTGTCACATGTCTTTTGTGAATGCCCTTTACTAGACTCTTACTTCCCATTCCAAAATCTAAGGCAATCTGTTGAGAAATTCCTGAGATATAACATGAAAAATTTGATTGAATTTTCTATTCTATCTTCTTCGCATCAAAAGTGTGGAAACTTTATTTGGTCGGAAAAATATTTAACTTTATTTTGTTGAATTTTTTGTTGAAATCTGGTACAATCATGGATCTTTTTAACCTGTATTTACGAAACAAATCTGATGTAAATATAAGCCACATATGCGAAGTTAATCCACTTATAGCGCTTAAACTTGACGAAATTATTTGCACATGCCTACGTAAAACGTCACGTAAGATATCGGTCTTACATATTTAATATACAGCTTTACCTACGAATAAAAGTGGACCGTTAATAGTTTTTCATCATCAGGATTAATGACAGCTAATTTAGAGCAACAAACCCATGTGATAAAAAACGTGCAAATACAAAAATATCTGTCAGGCCAAGCAAACAAGATTAGCTGTTTATCGTCAAGTTTTCAAAACAGGAGTGGACGGTTGTTAATGATTATTCATTGTAAATTTTTCTGAACAATTTTACTATATTTTAGAAAATTATCATAATCAAGAACGTTTAGCATCAGGAGATGTTATATTAACTATTTAGCATAGATGGTGATGCTTCATAGAGCTATGCCAATTTCATGGGATTATTGACAAGAATCTAGCAGTCTAAATTCCGTGGCGTTACTATAAATAAGCCATTAACAGTGTTTAGAGAAGAAAACGTATCTGAAAAGCTCTGTTTTGAACAACATGGTTTTTATCTTATAAACTTCTTATTTCATGGTATTTATTAATGTGTATCAAAGCAACATTAAATGTGAAAGTGGTTTGCGGCCAAAAAAGGACTGTATGTGTGACTAAAAGGAATAAAATCAAAATTGTAGGCCAAACTGGAAGCTGTATTTATATGCTCAATATTGAACATACAACACCACCAGGCTAATTAATCAATGAATATTTTCTTTAAAATTATTATCAATTTTAGAAGTGTTGCGAGAAAATTGACCGTCAATTTTGATTTCATGCTATTACGGTTAGAAAAGAAAGGTGTTTAAAAGAAACTTTTCAGTCTTATCTTTGTCATCACCCAATAAGATTTTCGTTCAATACTAGTCTCATGAATTGAACTAACCGATGAGAGACAAAAGATTCTGTGAAAATCACTTTATCTTTGAAGTGTAATACTTTAACAGTTACTAGTTAAGTCCTGAAAGGACAAATTAAGTTGAACGTGGAAGAAATTACTGTTACGGCTGTATCTTTTATTTCTATTACGAAGCAATCACATTTTTCTAATATAAGTAACAATTGAGAAAACAAATATTTCAAAGCATAAAGATGTGATTTATTCTGAGAGTGCACATTAAATGTTTCGAGAGAACATTGGTCTGAATTGTTCAGATACATTAAAGTTCTGTTGAAACATGTAGTATGTTCCCTTTGAATAAATGACTTCATTATGTTTAGAAATCGTTCTCTGCTAACATATTATTACTATGATTTGCTTAAACGGCACACTTTCGTATTTCTATAAATATTGTTGTATTCGTGCATACAAAATAATAAACAACCTTTATAGATATATTTAAGTAGATGTCTAATTTTAAAAATAATTTGAACGTCAAATTACATTCTATGTTCTGCTCCTGACGAAAGACCGACAGACCCTGTGAAAGTCTACAAGTAGAAGTGGACTTTCAGTCTATAATCGACTTTCTTTTCGAAGCATTTAAAATTCAAGTTAAATGTCTTATCTTCAAAGTTTTGCTGGTCAGTTTAAGAATGCTTTACGCTTCCTTCGTTTATCTCTTGAAATATAGAAAACACGAGCATGTCTTCTGGAAATGATTAAAATCTCTGCGAAGAATTTCATAAGCATTCATTCTTAATAAAACTATTGTAAGACAGACAAGGGAAGTCGATCACAAGTGAGATGTAGCATTCTAAACGAGAAACTTGGCAGAAATGATGAAGTATTGGAGTCAGTTGCTGCTCGAAGTTGCCATCTCTGCTGTAGAGATGTGGTGAAGATTTGTACTGTCTGAATTTGGCGCATTCAACACATTTAATTTAATAATAATGTTGCTACTTCTCTTTTATATTTCACTTCAATAAGTAAGAAATATCCAAAAATGTTCAGGCTCAATCACTTATTTCAAACCTAATACAAATCGTAGTTGAACGGTATGGTTCAAAAAAGGTCGGAAAATTTAAAGAGAATCAATGATATATCTATTCTCCACACTGTACCTTCATATTCAATTATTTCATATTTTGGTTATTATGGAAGACAAGTTAAAATGCTAAAATATTTATTTCCGTTTTTTGATTTGTACAATGGTTTTGTGATGGGATCTTTGCTCAAATTTAAATATTTACCAAAGTTTTTGCAGTTACGACATAGGAATAAATATATAAAAAAATTCTAAGTTTTTTGACGTTTTGAAAAATTTGATATAAATTTGGTTTCGGATCACTAAATTAGCATTCCAGGTTGGATCTGAATCGATCAACTCGTCAAGAAGAAAATACGTTACAGCCAGACCCAAAGTTTTACACAAAACTGTTAATATATATATATTATACACATATAGATATTTATTTATCTTTCTATAGAAAGTAATTTAACTATTAATTAATAAACACTCAGGGATACGGTGTTTCTCATCGTTTTATACAGAGTTTTTCAAATAAAAAAATACATTTCGAAAAGATGTAATTAAGAGGAAACAAGCTAGAGGGAAAAGTAACTTACCTACAAAACGCAATTACTTTGTATGTTCCGTATTTCTCTTTTCTCCAATCTTCTTACATAAGTACTGATGAACTCAGTATTGAAATTCTCGGTGCATATTTTGTAAATTTGGAAATGTTTTACTAAAGGATTAAGAGAAAAATAAAATTTTTTTCGAGACGTTGTTTCAGAGAATAAAACTCCTAAACCTGTAATTAACTGATGTTTACTGAACCTTGACAATTTTTGTGAGGTTTGAAAAATATTTTTGAATCATAATTCAATAACAGTAACAAATTGTTTCTCACTTTACAATCAACAAATGTTTCCACATAATATAATCAACGCTTCCTTTTCATAAAATGATAAGATTTCAGGGCTAACTGAAATTTCTTCTTAATATAATTATAAATTAATTAAAAGTTAAAGCACCATATTGATTAGTTGGAATGATGTCAAACATTCAGTGTACGTCAGAATTAATTAGAAAATTAAAACATTTTCTCTAACATTTTGTAGCTTTGATCTGTCTTCGTTTCCAAATGCATCTGGGAAAAATCCAAACATTGGTTACGTTTTTTGTTATTAATTAAAAACTAATAAGTAGAAATTTGTGTATTAGCTATTTTGTTACTTGCTTGTTTTGGCCTTAAGTATGATTGCGTCATATCACTCAACTATATAAATGTGTAAACTTCTAGAATACTTTTAACATAACCAAGTAAATTACAGCTGATATCAACGTTTTTGATATCATTTATACATTTATACATATTAACAAATGTTAAGTATGTAATGAGAAACATAAAGGTCTCAGTTCAAGTGTTTTCTAAGTGCAAAGCTACACAGAGGGTTATTTGTACTTTGTCCACCATATATAACCTAAACCCGGTTACTAGCGTTTTAAGTCTCTTAAAACACCAAAACGCATTGGAAGAAAAGAAAGCTAATAAGAAATGTTCTACCTTAACAAGATATCGTTTATCTTAGATATTATAGTTTTTAATTAATATTTGATACAAGATCGTCACTGAACATAAGATTGCTGTTCCAGATTTGTTACATGAAATTTCGTCATATTTTCCGAACCAATGCATCGAAACCAACATGACAATTCACGTAAAACGATTTCTCTAACAATATTAGTTCTTCTCCTAATCAAACTATTAATCGAACGTACTGTGAAAACGGTATATTTTTAGCAATTATCCATTTATCTCCTGATTATATAAAATTTCCTTCTTCAATAAAAAATCATGCCCGTCTAATTTCTAGTGGTTCAATACTCACATTCTTTACCGCCATGTTTACACTTATCTATATAATAATAACTGTAGTAAACCTGCAGATACGTCAACTACTAAAACATATAAAGACAAGTGTCTTATAATCACACACTCATATTTATATAACTTATACAGTAATTACTATATAAATCCTATATTTTCTTCGTAATTCTAATTACAGCTATGCATTTAACATAACATATTGTTAAAAGCTCGTAGTACACAATTAGTTGTGTCTCTAGAGCTAACATTAACTCTATTAATGATCACTTCTGGTTCAGTTGGTACATGACCACGTCATGCAATGTTATAATCATGGGTAACAGTATCAGCTTACATTGTAGTAGGTGTTCTTCACATGCTGTCCTTGGGTACATGGATTTTGACGAAACTAGACAGGCTTTACGTCGGGTAATCTATGTCAACTATTTCATCACCTAATATACGGCATTAACGTTCTCTAACTTTTAATTTTCTATCTCGGCTTTATTTATCTCTTCATCGTCATAAGATAAATCTAGTTTATTCGAGGAATCAGATTCAACCTCAATATTTTTTTTGTCAATCATCCAGTTTTCATCAGTCATATATTCGTTCTGATAGGGTTTCCTTTCCTTCAGTTTCTTTAATCTTTTAACACGTACCAGTTTGTTTATATCTTTCTTCAGAAACATAATGATAAAAAATGTTCATCCTGGTAAACGAAATAATAAATTGAACTAAGTAAGAGTTTGTTCTCTTCCTGATTTGTAAACAATTTTTATGTTTTAGAAAAAAATGAATATTAATTTTGAGCTCTGTTTATCTAAATTATGGAAAATCTATTTATAAAACCAAAATAACTTGTATGGAATATAAGTTATTAGGCCTAGATAATATTGCAAAAGATCTTAGGAACAGTATTAAAAACTCCTTATGCAATGATATTATTGGGTCACACTATCACGTGACATTAAAAGATCAGTTTTAAAACGTAATTAGCCAATTCTCAAAGTAAGTTTATGGGATATGAAGTAAGATTGGCTACAATAAAATCTTTCTTTCATAATATAGCTTATTTATTAGATATCATGACATCTAACGACCTATTTTTATTTTACCAAATGAAGCAGTAGCTATCAACCTAATAAAGTTCACAATTGATGCTTTACTACCTCTACTGTCCGAAACCATTACCAGATGTGATTTTATCATAATTTTAAATTAAAATCTCATCACTCGACAGGCATTTACTATTTGAGTAAAACTAGATGGCGCTATATTCAAGAAACTTTTCGACCGGAAACTTGCTTTTATCAAAATGAATTTTTGTCAATTCCAGTCGCAACATGAAATATTTTATTGATCTATTTTCGTCGTTTCATTTTTAATAGTTATTTGAAACAGTATGGAGGAACGAATTGTTTGGCTTTACTTTACGTTAACATTTCCATATTTCCTGCATTTTTACAGTTTTATTGTGATATAGGAAAACAGTATGACATTTTACTGTCGAGTTATATTCAGTAACTTCTGATCTTAACTAATCAAGTGATTAATAGAGCTAATTGAGAATAAGATTTATACTTATTAATATCGATAATATCCGATAAGATCTAGGTTATTTCTAAAGTAGATATCAAGCTAATAATGTAGAATAATCACAATAAAAAAGTGAATAAAAAGAAAACTGATAAACATTATAACATAAATTTGTACTTCACATGAAACATCAGTGTTTGTTCTATTAATTTCTCAACCTTTGCATTTTATGTATAGTTCCTCGAACATTTTCAACAAATAGAAGAGTTTATCATAAGAGTACCACAACCACACTGTACGAACATTATATGTATTGCTGAAGGCGTGGTTCTTTTCAGACCTGCTTACATATCTGTGGCCTTCAGTATGATTGCGTCATATCAGTACATTACGTAAATACGAAAAGTTGGAGAATGCTTTTAACATAACCAACGAACTAACAGCTGATATCAACGTCTTTTACCGTATCGCAGTCTAATGAAGATGAGAACGGTGGTAAGTGTTCTACAGTTTATTCAATAAGTTAATTATCGGTTAAACTGTAACACAACTCACCGAAGACAAGTAGTTGTATTTGTTACATGGTATAATTTCAGTGTGAGAAGAGGCACTTTTCTACGCACACTAATATGAGATAATTAGATGCAATTTAATTACTGTTCATAAGAGTATATGTTTGTTTGAGTGTTTTTCTTGTAGCAATGCCACATCGGGCTATCAGCCGAGCCCACTGAAAGGAATCGAACCCCTGAGTTAAGCTTGGAAATCTGTAGATTTACCACTGTACTTCCGAGGGGCGTTCATAACAGACTTGATCCTTTAATTATAAAAAACAAATCTTAACAAGATATCGCCTAACTAAAGTACTATTATTCTTAATCAATCCTTCCCATACTAAACATTAGGTAGATTTTTCCTGATTTGTTACGTGAAATTACGTCATATTTTCCCAACCTCTGTCATCAAACTTAACACGACAACTTACGACAAAAATATTCCGAGTGATATTAGTTTTTCTCGTGATACAACTATTAATCGAACATACTGTGGAAACGATATATAATCGAAAATTATCCACGTATCTCCTGATAATATAAAATCACTTTCTTCAATAAAAAATCATACCTGTCACTCAAGTCGTGTATCTGAGGATTGCTGGTTCAAATCCTTGTTATATAAAACATGTTTGCCCTATGTTTGGTGAAAGTGTGGCCCAAGAGTTTCAAAATTCGTGACTTGAGTAATGTTTTATTTATTAATGTGAATATTATAATACATGATTTGAGAATACCTGGTCTGGTCTTTTAGTAACTATTCGTCACTGGTTTGTTATTTTTTGGAAGAAACTGCTGTGTAAACTCTGATTTTCCAAAATTGTTGAATATTTAAAAAAAATTTGCTGCTTTCTGATGGTTAATAATGTCTAAGAGCTTAAAATTTATACACCTTAAGAAACCTATTGGGATTGAAATGAGAGAAACATATAGAACTTAGGTCAATTTGTTTATTTAATGGAAAGCTACAAGGCTATGTGAACTTTATTTATCGCATAGAAAGTACCCCAGATATTAGCGATTTAAGTCACTAAAGTAATCAATAAGCCGTTGGGAGAAGAGAGAGGACTGTTTATTTTATGCAGCACAAGTAATCTTCAATTTTATTAAAGGGATAAAAATGGAACATTTTAACTCCTACTTTAAATAAATGGAATAGTGTTTGTGATATATTATTTGTTACACAGGATTTCACTGGTATTTATAGACGTTTGTTATAAAAATATTTAATCAAAATTAAACTGATATACAGTAAAAGTATCTCTATCTATATATATACAGATAAAAGTATAACGCATATTGAAACCGATTACAACAGTAATCAAATAATTTATATTTGTCTTAAAATATGAACCTCCTCAAACTAACAAAGATAAAGTATGCATAATATAAATCTGGTTCAGTCGAATCATCAGATTCGATTTTAAATATTTTTTTTTTGTCAGTCTTCTGGTTTTCATCTGTCATTTCTTCGTACTGATGGGGCTTCTTTCCTTCAATTTCTTTAACTAATTGTCAAGTAACAACTGTTTGTATTTTAACATTATCAGCAGTTTTCTGATAAATGACAGTCTTCTGATAAATGAACCAGCTCTTGCCAAGTTTTCTTATCTTTCTCACATGTTTGAGAGATCATATCCAGCAAATTACCGTTGATTTTTTCTGCTAACAGTGTAGCAGCTGGATGTAAGGCAATGTTTCTGTTTTTTGGGCACCTAAGAACTGAAAAATGTAATACATTAACTTGTAAATGAAGTGACTATTTCTATCTGTCAGTAAGTACTGAAGTACACCGTGTATAGCCAATACTTTATTCACAAATGCCTCAGAAATCGTTTACACTTTTTGATGAGGCAAGCGTATTGCATCATGTGGTGGTGTCAAGCTGTCACAGTTTCTTCCTTGTTCCACTTATAAATACAGTGTCCTTACTTTCCATAACCTATTTAGTAACCTTAACAGAGTCAATTAATTACAGTCAAAACGCTAAACGTACAGCGGAAGCTTTCTCAACATGTTTTATAGAATCATTATTGTTGTATAATCATCACTGTTTTATTCACGTGTGTACTGATACGTCTCCGTATGCTGTCAGCTTTAAGGGGAGAAAGTTATACGATAGATCAAATAACATATTTGTTTTAATGGTCATAATTTCGTAAGAAAATTAACTTTTGATATATAATTTTATTACAGGTTTTTGTTTTGCTTTTGTTTGGTATGGACGTCATTATAGGAAGCTGCATTATGAAAGAAAATAACTAAAGAAACCAGAATTTCCACGATGGTTTCGGTGATCATGGAAACAAAGGGGGAGATAGGAGCGGTAATGACAGACATGGGAGTAACGGTGATTCAAATTTTTATAGAAGTAAGAAAATAAAGGAGACAATAAGAAAGGGTTAGAAAGAGAAACAACCAAAAGCTTAGACATTAACATTGGCCTGAAAGGTGATGGAAGCTGCAACAGCAGTTTGGGATACGAAAGAGTATTGGATAGTGAACTAATAATGAATGACGGTCGAAGTTTGAATGCAGCAAATCATAATGGCAGAGGATAAAGGGTTACAGCTAATTCAGGTGATAATAAATTATTAAGTATTTTAAACTCTTAATAATATTGCAAAATTTCACTTTTCTTGTAAGAATGATAACAATTTTACTATCCAATTCAGGAATAAAAAATTGAAAGAAGGTAAAATGATTAAACATTTTCTAATTGTTAGATAGAAACTTATTGATTGACTAAATATTATACTCAAGTGGCACAGCAGGATGTCTGCAGATTCACACCAATGGAAACTAGGTTTTTATATTCATTGTGGGCAGGCACAGACAGCCCACTGAGTAGCTTTGTAACCTGAACTGTGAAATAAAATAAAAAACTGTGAATTGAAATTAAGTTCGATTTTTCAGAATAGAAAATAAAGTGTAATTTATACTTAAAAACATCTTTAGAGAATTTGCTTGTCTGTGTGTTTCTTTTGTACCAGTAACACGGTTCAATACAGAATGACATGCGAAGTGGTGGGTAGTTTTTTTAGAATATATATTCAGTCTGACTCAGAAAAACCTGGGCGTTAATGTTATATCACAAAGATATTGAGAAAAGAAATCAATAGTCAAACGAATTACCAATTCCATGGGCTGTAGAAAAGCAAAGGCTATAGAAATATGTTTCAGTAAATAGTAGAAACCATACGAATAAGTTTCTGTGAATAGCATAAAGAATAAAATATGTTTCTGAATATAATATAAACAATACAAGGGAGTTCCTGTAAACAATATGAACTACACAAGTATGTTTTGGTAAATTGTATAAAATATACAATGTTTGTGTAAATAATACAAGCTAAACAAAAGTGTTTCTGTAAATAATATGTACTAAAGTAGAGTGTTTCTGTAAATAATACAAGCTAAACAATAGTGTTTCTGTAAATAATACAAACTAAACAAAAGTGTTTCTGTAAATAATACAAGCTAAACAAAAGTGTTTCTGTAAATAATACAAGCTAAACAAAAGTGTTTCTGTAAATAATACAAACTAAACAAAAGTGTTTCTGTAAATAATATATACTAAAGTAGAGTGTTTCTGTAAATAAATATATACTAAAGTAGAGTGTTTCTGTAAATAATATATACCAAAGTAGAGTGTTTCTGTAAATAATATATACTAAAGTAGAGTGTTTCTGTAAATAATATACCAAAAATAGTGTTTCTGTAAATAATATATACTAAAGTAGAGTGTTTCTGTAAATAATATAAGCTAAAAACAAGAGTGTTTCTGTAAATAATATATACCAAAGTAGAGTGTTTCTGTAAATAATATACTAAACAAGAGTGTTTCTGTAAATAATATATACTAAAAGTAGAGTGTTTCTGTAAATAATATATACTAAACAAGAGTGTTTCTGTAAATAATATATAAACCAAAGTAGAGTGTTTCTGTAAATAATATATACTAAAGTAGAGTGTTTCTGTAAATAATATAAACCAAAGTAGAGTAGTGTTTCTGTAAATAATATATACCTAAAGTAGAGTGTTTCTGTAAATAATATATACTAAAGTAGAGTGTTTCTGTAAATAATATATACTAAAGTAGAGTGTTTCTGTAAATAATATATACCTAAAGTAGAGTGTTTCTGTAAATAATATATACTAAAGTAGAGTGTTTCTGTAAATAATATATACTAAAGTAGAGTGTTTCTGTAAATAATATATACTAAAGTAGAGTGTTTCTGTAAATAATATATACCAAAAGTAGAGTGTTCTGTAAATAATGTATAAATAATAGTGTTTCTGTAAATAATATATACCAAAGTAGAGTGTTTCTGTAAATAATATATACTAAAGTAGAGTGTTTCTGTAAATAATATAAACTAAAGTAGAGTGTTTCTGTAAATAATATATACTAAAGTAGAGTGTTTCTGTAATAATAGTGTTTCTGTATACTCAAAGTAGAGTGTTTCTGTAAATAATATATATAAAGTAGAGTGTTTCTGTAAATATATATAAAGTAGAGTGTTCTAATATAAGTAGTAGTGTTTCTGTAAATAATATATACCAAAGTAGAGTGTTTCTGTAAATAATATATACCAAAGTAAGTGTTTCTGTAAATAATATATACTAAAGAGTGTTTCTGTAAATAATATATACTAAAGTAGAGTGTTTCTGTAAATAATATAAACTAAAAGTAAATAATATATACTAAAGTAGAGTGTTTCTGTAAATAAATAATAAAAGTATAGTGTTTCTGTAAATAATATATATATAAAGTAGAGTGTTTCTGTAAATAATAATATAGAGTGTTCTGTAACATATATACTAAAGTAGAGTGTTTCTGTAAATAATATATAAAGTAGACCAAAGTAGAGTGTTTCTGTAAATAATATATACTAAAGCAGAGTGTTTCTGTAAATAATATATACTAAAGTAGAGAGTGTTTCTGTAAATAATATATACTAAAAGTAGAGTGTTTCTGTAAATAATATAATACTAAAGTATAGTGTTTCTGTAAATAATATATACTAAAGCAGAGTGTTTCTGTAAATAATATATACTAAAGTAGAGTGTTTCTGTAAATAATATATACTAAAGTAGAGTGTTTCTGTAAATAATATAATACTAAAGTAGAGTGTTTCTGTAAATAATATATATACTAAAGTAGAGTGTTTCTGTAAATAATATATACTAAAGTAGAGTGTTTCTGTAAATAATATATACCAAAGTAGAGTGTTTCTGTAAATAATATATACTAAAGTAGAGTGTTTCTGTAAATAATATATACCAAAGTAGAGTGTTTCTGTAAATAATATATACTAAAGTAGAGTGTTTCTGTAAATAATATGTACTAAAGTAGAGTGTTTCTGTAAATAATATGTACTAAAGTAGAGTGTTTCTGTAAATAATATATACTAAAGTAGAGTGTTTCTGTAAATAATATATACTAAAGTAGAGTGTTTCTGTAAATAATATATACCAAAGTAGAGTGTTTCTGTAAATAATATATACTAAAGTAGAGTGTTTCTGTAAATAATATATACTAAAGTAGAGTGTTTCTGTAATAATATATACTAAAGTAGAGTGTTTCTGTAAATAATATATACTAAAGTAGAGTGTTTCTGTAAATAATATATACTAAAGTAGAGTGTTTCTGTAAATAATATATACTAAAGTAGAATGTTTCTGTAAATAATATATACTAAAGTAGAATGTTTCTGTAAATAATATATACTAAAGTAGAGTGTTTCTGTAAATAATATATACTAAAGTAGAATGTTTCTGTAAATATTATATACTAAAGTAGAATGTTTCTGTAAATAATAAGTACTAAAGTAGAGTGTTTCTGTAAATAATATATACTAAAGTAGAGTGTTTCTGTAAATAATATGTACTAAAGTAGAGTGTTTCTGTAAATAATATATACTAAAGTAGAGTGTTTCTGTAAATAATATATACTAAAGTAGAGTGTTTCTGTAAATAATATATACTAAAGTAGAATGTTTCTGCATAAACTGTGATAAGAGATTCTCTTCCTACCCACAGATAATTATAACAACTAACAATAAACTAATATGTGTATATTTCTAAATTAAAAGTTTACGGTCAGGTTTTCCAGACCTCTAGTTCTCAATTCTGTGCTTTTTATACTTTGCTTTGGTCAAGGTTGAGACAGACCAGCGTGTAGCTTTGTATCAAAACAACAGAAACATAAACTAAATAAAACTGAGTTTGTAATGTGTATTTCACGTTCAATACTAAAAATCTCATATATAATACAATGGAAAAGTTTCAACAAAGTAAATTTGTAAGCTAAACTTGTGACGTATCCATGATGTAAACTTTTGTCACAAGTTAATCAAACAAGTATGGTTTCTTATTGTTACATCTCTTGGTGTTATTAAGTATGTGTGTTAATATCAACAATGTATGAATTGATCTATTTATCATTTGGTCAGTTTTAAATTATACAAAATTATCTGATATTTTATCATTTTTGTTTAGGAAAGTCTTTGTACTTGAATTTAAAAGTTCAGTTTTTACAAACTTGTTTTGTTTCCTTATACTGATTAAGATATTTTGACAAAAATATTTCAATAACACAATAAATTTAATTGGTTTATTGAAGAAAAAATACCACGTGTAGGTTTGTGATATTTAGATTCATTTGTTGATACCACAGTGTAATGGATTTCAACTTCTATACTGAACAAAGGTTGGATACATGTAAAGACAGTGTCTTGTTTATCATGAACAGTTTTTATCAGAAACGTAATATGTTTGAAATCATTTAAAAGAACTGACAGAGATGTAAGAAAAATGATAATGATAGATTAGTTTAAATGTAAAGTAAATAAAATTATTCATCCTTAGTCTAAATCGTTTTGTTTAGCTTGAGTTAATAAATGTAACGGAAATGACAAATCATTGATTCATTTAGTGAATATAGTCAACATAAACATCATTTTACTTTTATTTTGACAAATACCACTCGAGGAGCTTGACGGGAAATTCAACATAATTCCGCCTGTTTGCTGTTTTATACGCTTAGAAGATTTGTCACAGTATTGTTTTACTGGGAATTTTGTTATACTGAATTTGAATAACTTTCTAAGAATTATGTTATCAATTTACATTTCACTAATAATGTCCCATAATGATATTTGGTATCTTATCATCAAAAATTAATGTTAGTTTAATTATCTGGCGTTACTCTACGAAGGGACTGCCACAAATACAACTATTTGTCTTCTTTGAGTTATGTTGCAGTTTGTCCGGTAATTAACTTATAGAATAAACTGTAGAACACAAACCACTGTCCTCATCTTCATTAGACTGCGATAAGGTAAAAGACGTTGATATCAGCTGTAAGTTAGTTGGTTATGTTAAAAGTATTCTCCAACTTTTCACATTTACATAATGTGGTGATATGACACAATCGTACCTAAGGTCATAGCTGTGAGTAACGAAACCGCTATGATGTAACTTTATACTCATTGGTTTTTTTAATCAAACAAACGTCGTACTGTATAATTAGTTTTCTATTCAGATATATTGGTAAACGAATATAAATAAACGCCATAAATTTTATAGTAATGTTTTCATTTTATTTTTGATACTGATGTACTTTCAAAGTCCGACATCATGACAAATAAAGTTTATGGTATTTATATCGTTAGTTCATCCAAAAGTAAATTACAGAGTTATTTGTTTCTCTTCATTACAATCTGAATTATTTTATGTGAGAAATTTAAATTGATTTCTATTTTATCACTTTATTATTACTCATTTATCTATCATACTGAAACCTTCCTTTTGTGTTTAGGTTATATACAGTTACGTTATGTTATGTGAAACTTATTTTATAACAACTTTTTCCAGTTGGTATATCATGTGTGATTAACAACTCAAGTTCTAGTTAAATACGATTTTTATGTAAGTGATAGTTTCATTTAACACCTCTTTAATATTGCATGAATAGTCCTGAAATTATTGCAAATGTTGAATATACCAAATTTCTAAGTCATTCATACGTGCTTCGTAAAGTATGTAATGTTGTTCTTTATGGTTAGTTTCAGTTACTTTATTGATTATAATGTCTGTTACATATATAATTTATAATATGTATAATGTATGTTGTATCAAATGGTTTACATAAAAAGAATTCAGCAAACTATGTTTGCCGTATATAAACCGGTCTGAAAAGGTACGGTTGTCAGAATTGAATACTACATGTATATAGTGTAGTGTTAATATTTTTATTATAAACTCTTCTACATATTGAAAATTCTTAAGGAACTATATTAAAAATTTAAATGTTAACAATGTAGCAAGTCTAACACTAATATCTCATGTGATGTATGAATGTATGTTATAATGTTTATCATTTTTCATTGTATTCACTTTTTTATAAGAATTATTAGCTTAATATCTTTGTTTGGAAATTACAAAGATATTATGTGATATTTTAGATATTACGGTTAATAATAAGTAAAAATCTTATTCTGAATTAGCTACATTAATCACTAGATTAATTATCAAATTCTGATCTACATTTGTTGATTAGAACAGAATTAAGTGAATATAATAAAAGTATTTGACTTTCAACAGTTTCAATGAATCTTATTAAACTGGACAAAAGAATGTCATTCTGTTTTTCTGTATTGAAGTAATAATGTAGCTGTGCAGGAAGTCTGGAATTGTTAACGCAAAGTAAAGCCAAAATGATCGTTCTTTGTCATTGTTTTTCGTTATGTGCCTGTCCACGAATAATATCTCAGTTTAAGATCATGATAAAATCACATCTAATGATGATTTCTGACTGTGGATGGCAGTAAAGCATAAGTAGTGAATTTTAATTAATCTTACAGCCACTGATAAGATTTGTTAAAATAAAAATAGGTTCGTAGATGTCACAGTATCTAATTAAACACTGTTGATGTCACGTGAGTGTGTGACCGAATAATATCACTGCATATGGAGTTTCAAATACTGTTTCAAAGTGTTTTTGCAATATTACATAGGCCTGATAATTTAAATGAAATACAAACTATTTTGGTTTTAGAAATTGTTTAAAAAACAGGAAGAAAACAAATTCTGACTTAGATTCAATTATTATTTCGTTCATCATGATGAACATTTTTATTGTTGTTTTAAAAGAAATATAAATAAACTGAAGAAAATAGAAGAACATTGATGAGAAACGAATATGAATTATTTTTCATCTTGGTATGTTTATGTGAGATATTCTTTTTTTATTCTTAAAACTACGTGTTGTGGTCAATCTTTTGTTTATCCACCTGGTGTCAAGATGATATTGTTTCTTAATCCAATGTTCAATAAGTACGTTCCTGTCCCAATCACACAAAAACTTGAGTTCAGGTTAATTTCTATTACGCTTTGTCAGCTGAAACTTTCATGCTTTGTTGTTTGAATCTTTCAAAAATATGAAACTCTGTATAACTTGATTGTCAAACTTATAACACACAAAAACTTTTAAGTATCCACAAAGTAGCCAATGATGTTCTTTGTAATTGTCCTTATAAAGAAGAATTTCAAGATTTTTGTATGAACGAAATAAGCAATAGGAAGAGATAAATACACAATATTACTATTGTGTAGAATACCTTCAGACTTTTTTTGGAGGAATCAATGAACAATCGCAACTCACTCTGCTCATTTACTGCAGCACCTGGTGTTGGAATTAATTGTGCAATATTAGTGCAATAAACCATTGAAACTTCATTAAAAAATAAAGTATTAACTGTTTCTCTTTCTTTCTGTACCAGTAATGTGATGTCCCTAAAGAAAATAAGCTCTTAGTCTGAATTCTAATACCCATAATCCCTGGGGAATCTTTTAAAAGGCTCAAATCTATCACTAAATCAATATATTCATCTTTTGTGCAAGGCCCGTAATGGCCAAACGTTTTAAGGCGTGCGACTCGTAATCTGTGCGTCGCAGGTTTGCATCCCGTCGCAACAAACATGCTCGCCCTTTCAGTCGTTAGGGCGTTATAGTGTGACGATCAATCCCACTATTTGTTGGTAAAAAAGTAGCCCAAGAGTTGGCGTTGTGTGGTGATGACTAGCTGCCTTCCTTCTGGTCTTACACTGCTAAATTAGAGACGGTTAGCACAGATAGCCCTTGAGTGGCTTTGTGCGAAATTCAAAAAACAAAACAAACCTTTTGTGAAAACCTATGATTCCACAGAAGTTTCAGATTGAAACCACTCACTTTTATCATTTCAATTGACCAGATCTCAGTAAAAGATTCACTTACGTGCAATTACATTTGACACTTTTGTAGAAATATGGAAGTGATAGAGAAAAATGGTTATCATTTCTCGATTCAACGACCAGGAATTACTGTATGACATTTGAAAATGTAAGACAAAAATTCATCGCAGGTCTCTCCTATTCATAAATAGTAAAGAAGGAAACTTATTATGCTATTGTAATAATAAATTATGTAAAGAAAATGAATCATGAAATGATCATGTTTCTTCGGATGGAACACAATACATGTTTAACCAATATACCAGTTCATTATACTTTGTTGTTTATCATCTTATTATTAGTCAGTTATAAACTGAAACTACAAATTAGTTTAGTTTAATTTTTATTTATCACACAACTTCATGGTGTCGCTTTTAGTTGTGTATTTATAACGACTTTCCAATATTATAAATAGGGTTCTCATATGATGATAAAATCTTAAACATTTTGTTTCAGAAAGTTTATTTTAAATAATAATTTAATCCACATATCTGAAAGTGAATTTCATTATGACAAGAGAACAACACAAAAAGAAGTTTATTCCTTTCATACTATATCACAAATAACAACCAATTATATGTAAATTTTATTATCTCTTGGGCATGCCTGTGGTGGATTATACTTGCATTAGATTAATTTAACATTCACATTAATTTAGAAAAAAACACATGTAAAAGGGAAGACCAATATAAAATATAACAAAAAAGGTAGAATGGAAAGTTAGCCCTAACAAAAATCAAACACATTGAGACTTGTAATGTTCTAATTGTTTGTGTGTGTACGTTTCGGTAAAACATTGCCATCGTTTTAAAAGATAAAACAATCACTCTTCAGGTATAGGCCGATCGTAATTCGAAAAGCTATCTTTAATATTCTTTATAGCTAATAACAAATCTTCTATCTTAAGAAGATATCATCTGACTTAGTTGTTATAATTTTTTTATAATCTTAACTGTAAGATTCTTAATAGAAATAAGATAGCTGTTCCTTGATTTGTCGTATGAAATGTTATATTTTCCGAACCACTGTCATCGAAACTAAAAAGATTTATCGAACGATGTGAGTTTTTGTCGTAATCAAACTACTCGTATACTCTTCAAAAAAAGAAAGGCAAAAGGGATATTTTTTATTTTAAAGAGAAATATATGTAATAACGTTACAAGCTCAGAGTATGTGCTGTTACACGTGTTAAGGCACTTATTAAAACAGAGGAAAACATCGGATCTTTCGCCAAAACGCATTCGTGTTCAATAAATGTATTTGAGAGATCTGCATGTTCTGCAAGTACAACATGTGCAAAATCCCTATAAAAGTGACGGGCTTTCGGTTTTCATAGCTCAGTGTTAAGCCACCGACACGCAATACAGTTACGCCAAGACTGACTGAAGCACAACGCAACAACGCCATTGGTCGCTTGGAAGCAGGCGAACCTCAATTCAGATGTTGCCAAAGCTAAGAATGTCCACCCAAACACCATCAGAAGGCTATGGAATCGTCACCAACAACATGGATCAACTCGTGACCGTCCACGATCTGGCAGACCTCGTGTGACCACGCCCGCACACGATCGCTACATCCGGTTACGTTACCTTCGGGATAGGACCACCACTGAGACGTCTACTGCCTCAACCATACCAGGGCTGCGTAGGATTTCCGATCAGACTCTACGCAACCGTCTACGAGATGCAGGAATTCGATTTCGATGTCCAGTCAGAGGCGTCATTCTCACCCAGCAACATCGTCAATAACGGCTGCAGTGGACTCGGGCACATCGGGTATGGCCTCATCGACGATGGAGGCATGTTTGGCTCAGCGATAAATCACGTTTTATGCTTCGTAAGGCAGGATGGAAAGACCCGTGTTTACCGTCGCCGAGGTGAACGTTTTGCAGCAAATTGTGTGCAGGAAGTTGACAGATTTGGTGGTGGCAGCGTCATGATGTGAGCTGTCCTCGCCTTCAATGCCAGAACATACCTTTGCACATTCGAGAGAATCTTACGGCTCAACGATACGTTGACGAGATTCTTAGGCCCCATGTGCAACCCTTCATGGTGAACGTCAACGACGTTTTCAACATGAAAACGCCCTTCCTCTCACAGCTCGACTCACCACTGTCTTCTTGAGGCACCACAACATCAACGTTCTTTCTTGGCCTCCAGATCACCAGATTTAAACCCCATCGAACATCTTTGGGACGAGTTGGACACGTCTGCGACGGCGACAACCTCAACCGCAGACTCTACCTCAGCTTGCAGCATTTTGCAGACTGAGTGGACAACCATTCCACATGATGTGATTTGTCATCTCATCGCTTCCATGGGCAGGAGATGCCAAGCAGTTATTGTTGATGCTCACGGGGCATACTCGTTATTGACGTTGAGTGACGTTTAACTTCAACTGGTGAACGTGTACTTCGCCTTTGCAGACTTTGGATGTTCAGCAGTGAAAGTGGAAAGTTTCACACATGTCATACAGAACTACCCGGAATAAACTTGTTATCAAGTTGTCTCAAATATTGCCTTTTGCGTTTCTTTTTTTGAAGAGTATATTAATCGAACGTACTGCGGATTCGGTTTATTTTGAAAAATTATCCACTGATCTCCGTTCAATACTCACCGTTTTTACCGTTCAATTCTCTCACTTTCTGTGCCGCAATGTTTTCCAGTTCACATAAGATAATGAATATATAAAACTGCAGATATCTCTCTACTAGTAAAACGTATAAAGATAAGTGTCAATAATCACACACACATATGTATATAACAAATACAACAATGTTTATACACATCCTATATTGTCCACTTAATTCAAATTTCAGTTTCCATATGGCTTAACATATTGTTAAAAGGTTATAGCACACCACGTGTTTCTTCACTGGAGCTAACACTAATTCAAAAATTCATATTTCATCTTTGTTTCCGTGTTATGCTTTAGCTGCCACTTGGATAGAGCGCTCAACTCCTAATTTGAGGGTCGAGTGTTCGAATCCCTGTTACAAGAAGTATGCTCGCTTTTCAGCTTGGTGGACGTTGTAATGTTACGGGCAATCTCATTATTCGTTGTTAAAAGGTAGCCCAGGACATAGGGTGGGTGGTGATGACAAGCTGCCTTCCTTCTAGTCTTATACTGCTAAATTAGGGATAGCTAACGCAGAAAACCCTCGTGTATCATTGCGCGAAATACCCAAACAAACTAAACTAAACTTAACTTTTTTATATACGTTTAAGAGGCTCTAGTGCATTCAGTTCTACGTAACAATGTTAGTTATTTTAATAAGAAAGGTGTATGTTGTATCATACGTCATATTTAATGTAACCGCTGAAATAATTTGTCCTTTTGAAAGTTTCGATACTTATATTATAAATTCATTACATACGACATTTACTTATCTTGATTGTGGTAGATTTTCTCAGGATTTTTTATGTTAAACACAAAGCTACGCAAAGGGCTGTCTGTGCTTTGCTCACTACGTGTTTCAAAAGCCGGTTTCTGGTTTTGTAAGTCCGCAGATATGTCTCTGTGCCACTAGGGAACGATATATTTCAGGAAACAAAATAACTCATTAAAAGCCCACGTTAATTATCTTGGTGTTGAAGGAAACCTACCAGGCAGTAGATTGGGGTCTACAAAATATTAAACAGAGGTACTTTTACAATTATTATTAAATTTAAAAACGTTGAAAAGGTGAAGACAGAAATATATACAGTTTAACGCAATATATATTTGTTCGTATTTTAGGACTAAACAAACTTAGATCTCCTTCTTAAGTTATTAATAACAAGCAATTTTACAGCTTGGTACCAGCTTATAACTAGCTAGCATGGCCAGATAGGTTATGGCGTTCGATTCATAATTTGAAGGTTGCGGGTTCGAATCCAAGTCGCACCGAAAATGCTCGCCCTTTCAGCCGTGGGGGCATTATAATGTGACTGTCAATCCCACTATCCGATGTTTAAAGAGTAGCTCAAGAGTTCTCAGTGGGTGGTGATGAACAGTTGTCTTCTTACTTTGCTAAATTATGGACGGATAATACATATAGCCCTTGTGTAGCTTTGCGCAAAATTAAAAAACAAACCAACTTATAACTATTTGTTATTTAATAAACTTCTTTAATCAGTTCATGGCATACATTGTTTTACCTTTTATTAATGGATTGTACTCATGTGTGGATTAAGATAAAGCTTTCTTTGAACCTCTACGTTGTTATTTTTTGGAATATTTTTGTTAGTTTTTATTAACGACAAAACCGTAGGTAAAACAAAAATATCTTCATAAAGTTGTTCTTTCATCTCATTATTGTATGTAATCTTTCAAGTTCCTGAAACAAAGATTTTCGTAATTCTTCTTAGGTACGAAAAAATAGGATTAGACGCACCTCGGTCCTGAGACAAGACTATAAGAAGGTTACTGTTTCTAAGACATGACGATTAAAATAATTAAGGTTGTTCAAAGAAAATTCGTTACTATTAACTTGGTTCTATAGCACTCGTCTGAAGAACGAGCGGTTCTACCTCATATTTACTGACGCTATACTCGCTTTACTTTGACCTTCGCTGATAAAGCTGTAAGTCTACGGAGTTACAACGCTAAAATCGGAGGTTCGATTCCCCTTGATGGACTCAGGAAATAGCCCGATGTGCTTTTGTTATAAAAAACACACAAACACACACCTACCCGTTATAAACTAGTGACGTCATTAAACAGGGACAGCAAACGAAACATAAATATGTAAGTCAACATATATTCATTCACAAAAATGTTTTGTTCCTGTTGACATGAACCCTAACCGGATTGTGGTGCTGGACTGTACAGGACAGTTCAGTTGGTTGTTTGAAATCATGTACAAAACTACAGAAGGGTCTACTTGGGATATGCCTTCCACGAGTATCGAAACATTTTGTATCCTGGAACATTATATAAAATATAATTGGGGATTAGGGGGTAGGATGGGTGGTTCTTCTGCGAAAAGGCCTAATATGTTATAATTTGTACGATCTCCTTTTGATAAAAAGTCGTTTTTTGTATTATCATAAGAAGATATGTCTCAAAAAAATTCAAACTCAACTTTTACAACGAAGTGTATGGATTCTAAGAGTGTTTTATGTTCTAACGTCAAGTATTAAGAATGACAGATTTAGTTTTTTCGGACATTGCAATAATTTTATTAGAATATGCAGATGCTTTTACTAAATCAACAGGCCAGTCTAATAAATTGTGGCAGAGATGTTTTGAAATGAACCATATGGGAGTATCGTATAATGAATGATATTACTTTAAAGTAACACCTCAAACTTTGTGTGTTAGGCTTAACTAAGCCTGTTAAATTTGACTGAGCCTTCACATTTCACAAAATTAAAAGCAAAGGTTTTACTCAGTGCCAACACGTTATTTTGAACGAAATCGAAACTCAATACAAGTTGTTTAGTTAGATATCAGTTATCACACTGAGACTTCTACTCAGCTCTTCCCTAGTGCACTCTAGGCCATTGACATTCTTCTAAACGTCTAAAAGTATTCGACCCTTAAACGCAAACAAGATGCTGAAAACTTCATGTCTCAAGTAACATCAATAAAGACTGTTTTTAAATGAAACTAAAATTATTTTTCTCGTGTCTTCCAACAAAAATGAGATCCTAACAAACATGAAACGCCTTTGGGCAATGTTTCAGACTTATTTGTACACGATTCTTTTCAATATGATTTGCATCTTGAAGAGTATATTTTTTGGAACTGAATTAGAAATACAATTATAATTTACGTCACAAATGACGTCAAAATACGAGAAAAAATAGCATCGAATTATCTCAAAGATAAGTCGTTTTTATTAACAAGTGTGTTTTTTTTCTTGGTTTCTAGCAAAACTTAAACATAAGCATCAAGTGAATTGCTATATAAAGAGAGGAACAATGAAGTTTAAAACAACTTAAAATCGTCAACTGGTGATCAAAATCGTTAAAATCATGTTTATCAAAATCGAACAAACTCAAGACAATTTCAAGTGGTTTATAAATCCATTTGAGTATTTCAATATTTTTATTTCTGAGAAACAAACTGAATGCATATATAAAATGTTAAAAACAACAGAAAAAAATCAGAATTTATGCATTGTTAACCATATAACCCTGATGTCTTGAGTGTTCAGATTAGATTTTAACATGAAACATTTGTACATAAAAATCCGTGAGTTACTTTAAATAATTAATATGAGTTCATGAGGGATGAAATTTTGAGGTCAAAGGTCAAGAATTCTGGTCTCATTGAGACAAAGTAATTTAATAGTTAAATATTATATGAAGGTTAAACATAGATTATTTTAAGCATTTGGATATATATGTTTATGGTTTATTTTTGTTACCCGTTCTAAACACTATACTGAAGGGTGTTTTTATCACTGGGAGATTATTCTGGGGTCAAAGAGATTATTCTAATTGATTTTATTATTGTAACAGTTAAATATTGATTTTCTTTTGCTTGCTTAAACAGAAGATAAGTGAATAAAACTGACAGATAAAGAATAATTTGACACGTCTAAGTAGACACGTTCTGGTTTAATTAGAAGTGTCAATTTGGCTTTATTATTCTCTCATCTAATTCCAACCCCAGTGATACACCGGTATGTTTGCAGATTTACACCACTAAAACCGGTTTTCAATACCTGTAGTTTTCAGAGCACAGATAGCCTGTTGTGTATCTTCCTGCTTAATTCCAAACAACAAATAATTATTAAGGAAACAAAACATTT